>NC_136264.1:169604800-169615764 GCF_964187855.1 Myxine glutinosa
AGAGAGGATAAGAAAGAGATAAAAGAGGAGATAAAAGAATTGGTCCAAAGTCTGTGTTCGGGTCGTGATGATGTGCTCATTAACCGGATGAGGGATTCGCAGGTGATGGAGGAGAAGCGAAGAGGAAGAGGACCCGGTGTAAGTGGTGACCAATATGGTCGTGCGTATGATGCGCCAGGTGATTTAATGAGCTTGGGGGTCGAGATGGACCCGGGTGTTCGTGAGAGGCCGTTGGTGAAGTGTGCGACAGGTCTGGTGTGCGAAAAAGGAGGTGTGCGAGAAAGTCCGACTCTGGGGTGTGTGAGGAAAAAGTGCGTGCCAAGGAGTGAGGGTGCTGGCGAGAGTGAGTCGGTCGTAGCGCGTGTGCGAGGGAGCACATGGAAGCGCGGTGTGGTAAGTGTTACAGAGGGTGTGACGGGAGAGTGTGCGCAAGAGTGTGTGCGAGAAAGGTGTGTGACGGACAGGTGCATGGGGAAAGAGTGCGCTGTCAAAGGCAAGGAAGAATGCACGCCTGTGGTGAGTGTTACAGAGGGTGTGACGGGAGAGTGTGCGCGAGAGAGGTGTGTAACGGACGGGTGCATGAGGAAAGAGTGCGCTGTCAAGAGTAAGGGTGAGTGCGCTGTCAAGAATGGAGGTGAGAGTAGTGAGAGTGACAAAGAGCGTGAGTTGGTTGTGACAGGTGAGCGAGGATGTACACCTGGAATGGAAGGATGCACACCTGGAATGGTAGAGCGTGAGTGGGAATGCACGCTGGAATTGGTAGTGAGGCACGTGGTTGGGTGTGTGAGTGAGGGCACACCTGTGATTGTCACAGAGGAGGTGACCGAGGAGGGGGCGCGAAGAGGTGTGTTGGTGAGGTGTGCGAGCGACGAATGTGTGCCAAGGTGTTCGGTGGTCAGGTGTGTGACCAAGTCGGTGAGCGGAATGAGGGTACCTGGGTGTGTAAGGAAAGGTATGAGCAAGCAAGGGGTAGCGTATGCATGTAAGCATCCAGGTGAAGCATCGACGGTAACCGGGTTAAAGGTTAGAACGACTTATAGCCGAATCGGGCCCTCGGTGCGCGTCGGGCAGCTTCGCGTGCCGCGAGGACCAGCGGGGATCCGAACCACGGCGGTTTCGAAAGAACCGCCGTACGCGATCCACGCTGGGCCTCGCTTTGAACGGCCGCGGCCGTGCTCCACTAGGCGGAGCGGGCAGCCCAATAGGAAGGGTCGTCATGGCGACCACTTTTTGGTGAGACGTGCCGGCAGGTCGAGATCGGGACATTGGATGGCTCCACGCCAAGGTAGTGCGTGGGGTCTCGGGCCGGGTAAGCCCCCGTCCCTGCCCCGAATGCGGGACGTATCCAGCCGCTGGCACCAAACAACCCGCATTCATTGCTCGGCTTTACGAAGCCGGGCTTTGGACAGGAATTGGCGCACCGAGAGGCATTAGTGAGTAGACTGTGTGATGAGGATAGTGTTTTGGACCCAAAATTAGAGAAAAACAAAATTTGATGATTGGCAAAGGATTGGCAGTAATGATTGGCAGATGATGGGTAGTGAGTGGCAAATTTTCGATTGGTTGAAATTTGATGTGCAAAATTGGTAGTGAGCGATGGGCCCGGTGGGTAAGGGTGGCATCCCTGCCACCCTTCCCATGGTGGGGCAAATGCGCTATAGTTTATGGGGTTTATGGCAGTGAAAACTAGCCCGGGTGGGTTAGGTTATATTGTGTGTAGGGCCCTAGAAGATTGACATTAGGTAACGTTAAGTTTAGTTAGTGACTGATACCTGTAGTGGGGACGCAGGTAGTTTAGTGTGGATGATAATGACGAGGGAGTGCAATAGTTTAAAGGGACGACTGGGAAGCGCAGGTTTCAGAGGGGAGTAGTTAGATGAGATGATGCTGTGTGAGAACTGGACAGGTGTGTGGAGCAGTGGATGAGTAGTGAGTGTTGTGGATCAGCGCGAATGCGCTTGGGGAGAGAAGGGTGCAGGTGGCACCAGGTGTGAGAGCACAGGTGTGCAAGTACAGGTGTGTGGAATATATGGAGCAGAGAATGAGTGGTGTGGAGAGAGTTGGAGTAAGTGGTACGGAGTGGTGTGCATGGTGCGAAGGTGTGGATGGGGGAAGAGTGGACCCCTTTCACGAGTACCCGGGGCGGGTAGTGTAAGTGTTAGGTAGAGGGTATAGGTAAATTGTGGTTGGATATTGGCATTTGTGGTGCGGATGCAGAATGGTGTTGTGGATGGGTGCATTAGTGTTGTGGAAATGGCTGGGCGTGTAGCCTGTTAGTGTGTGTAGTTGGTTGGGCACTCCACCACTGTGAGGATGTCGGCCAGGTGAGGCCGCAGGTGGGCTCTGGGAGCCGTTAGTGTCAGTGGGGCCCGAGGATCCGGAGGACGGACCCGGGTAGCCCAGTGCCAGAGAGGGCACCGAGTGGGGAGAGCGCCAGAGGGCCTTCCCCAGGTAGTTAGGTTAGGGTAAGGAGCAGGTAAGCTCGGAGGCAACTGCAGTGGTGGAGGTGTGCAGGTGGGTAGACCTGCTGGGAGAGCTACACGTCGCGGCCCAGAAATTGTGCGAGGGCACCGGGAGATGAATCGGGGGAGTGAGACCCCAAATTGAAAAGCACCACAGTTTGGTCAATGGGAATTGGTTTTTAGAACCCATAGTGTAAGTGGGCCAATGGTTTGGCAGGAGAAAGACCCCGGGTAATGTAAAGTTGTTAAAGTCATTTAGGAAATAGTTAGGATTGATGAACCTGTCGCACCATACGCAGCCACTTACCTGAGGTGATGATGATGACTCCACACCTGTGTTTTCTTTGTTCTGTGTTGCAGGAAATGAGAATTGCTGTGAGGATTTGTGAGACGCATCACGACGTGGATGAGACATTGGGGTGATTCCATCTCTCCCTCCTTAGGAGGGACTGATGATGAATTGGTGATGGCAAATTTTGATGTTGAGTTGGAGATGGCAAATTGTGATGAGAGTTGGAAATGGCAAATTTGATTGGTTAGGAGGGAGAGAAGACGAATTTGGTTTATGGGAGGAACGGGGAAGACAGTAGGGACGTTTGTTGATTTGTAAAGTAGATGTTTATGGGTAGTGTTGTGTTTTGTGGATACAGTAAGGGGTAAGGGAGGGGTCATGTAGGTTACCTGGTGGGGGGGGGGGCGTACGGTAGGAACGTACCTGTCTCACCTGGTTCCCATGTGCCCCCAGTGTGCATTACCTTATGTTGCGTGCACTTTTGCGCCCTTACCACCTTACTCACTTGTCTTCTTCTTTTGTCTCCCACCTCCGAGGATCTGGCTTTGGGGCAGAGAGAGAGGAGAGAGAGGTGCTGGCTCCGCAGTTGTGGGCCTGCACTTTCGCTGCTTGCTGCCGGGATCGATACACCATATGGACCGCAATTTTTGTGGCCGCCCACCATGGACCGCAGTTCTCTTGCGGGCAAGCACCACCCGTGGATGGACCTATGGGTCAACGTGGCACCTATGCCATACAGGTGAACCACTTTTAGTTGGCCCCCTGACGGCCACAATACCGAAATGGACGCGGTTGGCGCCTTTCTTTATTTTTGAAAGAAGCCAGAAGGCCAAGTGCACCACATGAAGGCAAGACCAGCGGCAGAACATCGGCCGGCTGCGACACCACTGGTGATTGTTGAACACTTTATTGGTGCACCGGATGGTTCTGACTGTACATGATGGGGTGGTGCTTTTGGTGCTTGGAAGGGGTGCTCTGCACATTATTAAAGGCCGTAAGGCCACAGAGCACTCGTGGGTTGGTGTATCGATGCTGGCATGCGTGCTCTCTCTATGCATAACATCTGCATGTGTTCCTCCAAAAACAGGTCCTAGATCGTAGTGTAAATATCAGTGTAGTCTTGTGTAAATAATGCTCCCTACCGGCTGTATGTTTAGTTTGAGAATTCTTTCCGCGATTTGGTTATCCTGTGGGTGTGTTTCTGTGAGGAGAAGGGTGCAACGTCGCAGGGGGACATATTTACTCATTTGTGAACATCTGTAAAACTGTCGCACTCAGGGTAGAGTTAATAGTAGAGGGAACTACGTCTGAGTGCCACACTAAAGTAGGTAAAAATTTATCGGGTCGGGACGCCCCGAGGTAGAGAAGGGTGCAATGTTGCGGATATGGGATTTGGCCCCCATCCATATCCGCTTGTAAATATTCCCCTATTTCCCCAATACTCCCCAACTATCCCCAATCCCCCATTCCCTAGTCCCATTGTCTGTAAACAACACTCTGTAGCCCCGACCTTCCCCTTTTTCCCCCATTAAATGTCGTGCCCAGGTTCACCGCATCTCACGTAGACAACTATAGGACATCTTGCTAGTTATTCTTAGTCTATGTCAGTTAAGGACTCGTTTCCATTAATTCTGACTCTTCGTTGCACCAGAATGTGATTGTATGGCACCAGTAGTAAGTTTAGGACCTCCCAATACCTCCCCGCATCTCTTCCTCATGAAACCACAACACCAACAACAACAACAGCGGCGCGGGGAGTGCGCGTCCTCACTCCGGCTTGGTTAGCCGCCATTGACCATGTGCTCCGACGGGGTTACCACACAGGGGCTCACTGTCAGCTCCTCGTCAAGGGCGGAGCCCGGTAACCCCCCGCACCCAATAAGAAGCGGCGGACCGATTCCATCTGGGGCGGAGCTAACGAGCCGAGGGCGTGTCACTCCCCGCTGGATATGCACAGGAAGACGGAGGTGACGTCAGATGCGCCTGAGCTACGAAGGAGAAAGGACGTCACCTCCAAGCGCGACGACACCTCCCTGAATCTTTTGGACCGGACCGGGTCGATTCTGCCCCTGAGCCAAGGTGCACCTTGAGCCATCGACTGCCTGCCCTCCCCTGCCATCAATCCCTTTGTGAGTCAGTCTTGTCCCGTTTGTCTGTGGTCTGTCGGGATTAAGATAAGACCGTGTCTAAGTGCCCACCTTTCTGTGCTGTACCTCTTGTCCGTGTAATCTAAACATTCTGCAAACCCATATTATAACCTCCTCCGGAGGTCTTGAGAACTGTACCCCTGGTGTCGTGTCATTTAACCCAGCCGTTGTGTCCTTTCCTTCATTGATCTAGCGTAGCGCGATTCGGCCAACGTTCGAGTGTAATCGGGTAACTTGTGCGAACACGGCGGCCATTCCGCTCGGCCCACCATAACATCAAAGTCGTGTCCGTAACAATATATATATACATATATATATACATATATATATACATACATATACATAAACCTGCAACTCACCACAGGTGAGTTAAATTCCAAAGTAAAGGAGAATCACCTGCTTGAAATTTAATTATTTCTCACAACTTCTAAAATGTGCCAATAATATTGTCCGGGCCATTTTAGGATTTCTGTGTGGAATAAGTTAAGATTTCGTAATTTTTTCAGCTTTTTTTGTTTTGTTCCACTGCAAACCAAAGAATACATATGTGGATGCCAAACGATTTTTTTATTTCAACAATTTTCTGGAAAAAATGGCGCATTATTTGAAAAATAGTGCAAGGGTGCCAATATATTTAGCCACGACTGTATATATCTTCTTCTTCTTCTTCTTCTTCTTCTATATATATATTAAAGAAAGTTTTTGTTTGTGTTTGTCTGCACGCGCTAATCTCCTGAACGGTGAAAGATAGGAGGAAACCTCTAACACAAAAAATGTCGGGATGCGCCTCGGGAAGGTTATAGGCTAGGTGGTGAGGCCGGTCGAGGCCACCTCGGCAGGGCTGGGCCCATTTCGCAATTAAAAGCGGAGCTGAATTACAGGAGTCAATCTTCTACAGCCGCGAGTAAAAGCTGAATGATCGTAGTAAATTCATTCAAAAAGAACCAAAAATGTCGGGATTGGCCCCAGGAAGGTTATAGGCTATGTGGCGAGGCCGGTCGAGGCCGCCTCAGCTGGTCTGGGCCCATTTCGCAATTAAAAGCTGAGCTGAATTATAGTAGTCAATCATCTATGGCCACGAGTAAAAGCTGAATTATAGTAGTAAATTCATTCAAAAAGAACCTGGGCAACGCCGGGTGCATTCGGCTAGTCTTCTATATATATAAAAGAAAGTTTTTGTTTGTTTGTTTGTTTGTCTGCACACGCTAATCTCCTGAACGGTGAAAGATAGGAGGAAACCTCTGAAACAAAAAATGTCTGGACGGGCCCCAGGAAGGTTATAGGCTAGGTGGCGAGGCCGCTCAAGGCCACCTCGGCCGGGCTGGGCCCGTTTTGCAATAAATCTTCTTCTTTTTTCAAAATGCTCATGAAGTACAACTTATGCACTTAATAGGAATATCTGACTGATTGCAACACATGCTTTCAAAATTCTCTCTCCCGGGGCCCGACAGAAGAAAGAACAAGGAATCGTTGAGCGCAAACTGATACTGGGCTATGTACAGAACCTATGTACAGAAGATTAAATTCATTCAAAAAGAACATGGGCAACGCCGGGTGCATTCAGCTAGTCGACTGCATGAGAGAGCCGTTGGTCTGTCTGTCGCCATTTTTCTCAGAGATGGTTGAACTGATCTTCGTCAAACTTTCAGAGGTTCATCAGTGAGTGCATGGGAATGTTTTAGGCAATGTGTATATATATATATATATATGTATATATACATATATATATATATATATATATATATATATATATATATATATATATATATATATATATATATATATATATATATATATCTATATATATATATACACACAGACTTGGCATTTAATATGGAATATTTTTTTGTGGGGGTGAACTTACTTTTCAAGATGTCTCAGAACCAAAAGTTCATTGGAATTATGTTGAAATTATTCTAGATTTTGTTAATGTGACCTTTAAACAAAAACCACATTTGACATTTCGAAACAAATAAATTGATCCTTGAAAGTGATGGAAACTGATATCGAACTCAATTCATGGACAATACTGTGTTAAACCTCTGTACGTTTTCCAGAAGTATCTCTTTATTTTGCACATTAGCCAAATTTTTTTTTAACAAAAACAAAAGTTAAATTACGACTGGGATTATGGACAGTAAAATTACAGTTCAGTACTTCGTGTAACCCCCACGAGCATTCAGGAGAGCACGTACACGTTGAGGCATGCTATTCACGAGATTTGCCAAGGTTTGGACAGGAATCGCTTGCCATGCAGTGACAATAGCCTGCTGCAAGTCATGCACAGAGGTAGGCTGCTGGTCCAAGTGGTCGATTTGACGCGTTAATTCTGCCCACAAGTTCTCTATCGGATTCATATCCGGGGACATTGCAGGCCACTCCATATGCTCTACACCACAGTCAGCAAGAAAGTGTTGGATCATGTGAGCACGATGAAGCCGTGCATTGTCATCTTGGAAGACAAAGTTTCTTCGAAAGGCTGCACGAGCAAATGGAAGCAATGTTTCTTCCAGAATGGCCCTGTTCTTGAACTGGTTCAGGTTTCCATTCAGAATAACCAGGTCAGTTTTGCCGCCTGCATGAAAAGGAGCCCAAACGGTCACCCCACCACCTCCAGCTTGGACTCTTGGCACTATACAATCTTTGTTGAAGGCTTCATGCACTTGTCTGCACACTCGGACGTGGCCATCTTGACGATAGACCAGAAATCTAGACTCGTCACTGAAGATCACGTGATTCCAGTGTCCTGGCTGCCATTGACAGTGCTCTCTGGCCCACTGCAATCGGCGCTGGCAGTGTTGTCTGGTCAGGCATGGCTTTCTCAGGGGACGCCTGGCACGATAGCCTGCTTGAACCAGTCGTTGGTTGACTAGCCTTCTGGATACAGGCACATTTGTCAGTTGCTGCCACTCAGCCCTAAGCCGATTAGCTGACTTGGTACGGCCATTGCGGACTAACCGGTGCAGCTGGCGATCATCCCTCCTTGTGGTTCTGCGGGGACATCCTAGCCTCGGTATTGGAGTAGGGACACCCTTCTGAGCATTTCGTTTCAGGATCTTTGACAACTGACCTTGAGTGATGCCATACTGCCGAGCAATAGCATGCTCTTTCATGCCGTAATTTCGTAAAGCCACCACTCCACGACAAACAGCATTGTCGAGTTGACGGACCATCTCCAGAGGAAGCGGCAATAACTTTTGGAAACGTGCAGCAGTTGTTTTCCACTAATACAGAACGCAACAACCCTTGTATACCTGACTGTGAAGCCAATCGTCAAATGCATCTGTCCGTACATTTTGCCACACCACCTGTGATATAATCCTGTTGTTGACTTCTGGCTGTGACAGACAATCAGTGACATGGTTCTTTTAGCAAATAAATCACCAAAGTGTAAAAGAAACTCACCAGATTGATATACTGAGTTAAGAAAGTAAACCCAAGTCAAGAAAAAAAAAGATTCCATATTAAATGCCAAGTCTGTATGTATATATATATATATATATATATATATATATATATATATATATATATAACTGTAAGAAATAGCAGAAACTCCACAGCACGAGCAGGGCGTCTCATTTGCATTGAATAAATAATCGTTAGATTAAATAAGACGCGGACGTAGCTTCAGGACGTCGATCTTTAATTGTCGACAAGCTTTCGACCAACAAAGGTCTTCTTCTGAGTCGGCCCCAAGTTCAACGGAACTTGTCACTGAAGATCACGTGATTCCAGTGTCGTGGCTGCCATTGACGGTGCTCTGTGGCCCACTGGACATTATATATATAATGTCCACGACCGTAAGGACATTATATATATAAGTTCAAAACACACCTGGTCACAAGTGTGGCCATTGTATGGCCATTATGTGGAATTTGGTTCGAAAGCCATTAATTAGGCATATAGGCTATTAGCTAAGCCTCAGTCGAGGTCCTCAGCATCATCCCGTTTCGGCCCTTCAACCTCGATACGGTCAGCTAAGGTGGGCCAGCAGGGGCACATACACATCCACATGCAGCAACTACACCTGGATGCGTACATACCCCCACCCCCAGCCAGTGTGAACGCAGACTCCAACAACAACAACACCTCTGCATCCAGAATCCACAGCACCAAACAAACACGGTGGAACACTCAAACACCCACCTTTATACCCTTCACCACTCACCAACAAAACACACCAGCTCATTCATACACACACATACATATATACACACACACACACACACACACACACACACACACACACACACACACACACACACACACACACACACACACACACAACACCAACCAACCACCGACCTACCCTTACAACATACACCACTCAACATACAAAAACACACACTCGTGCAAAAATTAATTCATGCAAAAACACACACCCTCACCCACTCTCTCATATACACAAAATAAGAAATAATAATAGTAACAAAAATATAATAAAATAAAATAAAATAAAACCACACACAACCAACCAACACCGTTCGACTTGCCTCCATAAACTTCCTCCATATCCAAAATGAGCCTATCAAGGCAACCTAGGCCACCTTGTCACACATCCTCCTTCTTTCTGTCCCACACACTCCAAGCCGAGCAAGAAATGCAGAAAAGGAATTGCCAATATACCCTCTGCACCCCACCTCAAATGGCTGACACGAAACTCGCCAACCCTTCTCCCAGCACTCTGCCTCCAGCTCACTGTACTTTCCTCTCTTCCTCTCGTGCACCTCCTCCATATTCTCTTCCCAAGGTACCGACAATTCCCCTAAGATGACCTGTCTTGTTGCACCTGACCAAATGACAATGTCAGGCCGCAACCTTGTCACACAGATCTCCTCTGGCAATACCAATTGTGGCTTTAGGTCTGCCACCACATGCCAATCACAAGCATCTGACAGCCCTCTTGCTTTCCACCTCCTCCTCTTTCCACCTCTTACCACTTGGCCCTCTTTGACAAACCACACCTCTCCCCCATCAGTCTCCTTCTCCACTCTTCTTTCTTTCGACCTCAGCACCTCTTGTTGCACCATCTGCACCACCACCGCCAGCACCTGATCATGTCGCCACCTGTATTGTCCTGCTGCCAATGCGACTGAACATTCACTCAGTGCATGCTGCACCGTTCCCACACCTCCACCCAAATAACATCTCTCCTCCTGCAACAACCCCCACAATCTCAAGTTTCCTTGTTGCAACAATATTTGGTTGCAACAATATTTGCAACAATATTTGGTTGCAATACATTTATATCTATATAATAATAGTGTGAGGACTCGACTTTGTTATCCCTTTTACGCCGCACCCAGTGACCCGATGCCCACGGTACTAATGGATTTACAATCTACGAACCGCGCTCTTTGTTTATCACGTACAGCCATACTCGAAAAATCTGAATTAGCCGACGTTGGGGCCCAAAAGCATCCGCTTAATAATATAATAATAATAATAATAATTCATTTATTTTGTATAGCGCTTTTCATGAAGCCCAAAGGCGCTTTGACAGAGTGCAAAACATAATGCATAACAAAACATGGAAACAACAATTGCAAAAAAACAAGAATCAATAGGGAAATATTTAAAGGAAAAGGAGGGAGAAGGAGAAGTGATAGTCAGGGGTTAAATGCTGTGGGTTGAATGTTGAATGCAGTGTTGAACAGGTGGGTCTTGAGTGATGTTTTGAATGTGGTGAGTGAGGAGGAGTCTCTGATGGTGTGAGGTAGTGAGTTCCAGAGGGTGGGAGCAGCGATGGAGAAGGCCCTGTCCCCCCAGGATCTGAATTTGGTATCGGCTTAACTGCCGATACGACGCCATCTTACGACGCCATCGTATTAGCGTCTCCTGGGCGAAGGCGAAGTAAGCCGTCCGCTGATTGGACAGTCGAAGGCGACAGCAAGCCGTCCACTGAGTGGACAATCCCAGAGTGGTGCTATGCCGATTCCTATTACGAATCCATTCATTTTTCAAAAGTATATCGTAGCATTGTCATTTAAGTAGATTGCAATAAATACGTTGTTCATATACGCACTCTTCATTCTCATCTTTCTTCCTAACTCTTACTCAGAC
>NC_136264.1:169620964-169798464 GCF_964187855.1 Myxine glutinosa
GTAAGGTAGTTGTCCTTACCGCGACATCTTGAAGCATATTAACTATTCAGCTCTATTCTACTCTACATATCACTACCCACCAGACATAACAATACATATATATATATATATATATATATATATATATATATATATATATATATATATATATATATATATATATATATATATATTGTTACGGACCGCGGACAAGATGTTGTTTGGCCGAGCGGATGGCACAGCGGCCCTAACAGTTACCCTGACGAACCCGATTCCTGAACGTTGGCCGAATCGCGCCACAGATATTCAATGGGGAAAATACTAAAGCGAACGAATGTAAAGAGGAAGAAGAAGAAGACGTACAGAAGAGTAACAGGATTTATTATCTACACACACTAAGCAAAAGGGGCAGTCAAGGTTATATACAGGGAAAATGGAAAAAGCAGGTGACACAGTGCAAATATTAACTTATACAAGCTTACTTATACCCAGGGACAAGACAAAAGACAGACTACGAACACACTTACATGGGGGATGATGATAGGAATGGCAGGAGGTGGATGCCTGGAGGGGGAGGAAGGGTCAGGTCCCTGCAAACGGCAGGGCTGGAGGTGACAGCTCCGACTTCTCGCGTTCTTGGCGGGAAAACCTCGGTGGCGTCGACGCAACTCTTGGTGTCCCTTTTTGTGCTCCTCCTCAACTCAACCCTCACAAGGCTTGTTGTCTTTCTTGGCTTCACTCTGCCTCACTCCGCCTCACTTATCTTTACTTCTCCCACTCTCTTTTGTAACCAACTCTCTTTCCGCCACCAACCACCAACCAACGTTCTGACGCGCCTTTCTTTGCACGTCTCTCGCTTTGTCCAACCACTTCTCTTTGCACGTCTTTTTGCACGTCTCTCTGCACGCCTCGTTGCACGTCTCTTTGCACGTCTCTCGCTTGGTCCAACCACTTCTCTTTGCACGTCTCTTTGCACGTCTCTCGCTTGGTCCAACCACTTCTCTTTGCACGTCTCTTTGCACGTCTCTCGCTTGGTCCAACCACACACGGCTCTTGCGCGTGCGCTTTTATAGCGCCTCAGGCGATCAAGCGCCGCCTTCAGGACACGCCCCTCGGTGAGCTCGCTTCGGCCCTGATTGGTGTGGCACAGCCCTCTGACTCCACCCTTGATGACGATGGGCGGGCACGCCCTTCTTCCCCGAGCTGAGCACATGCTTAATGGTGGTTTTGGGGCGAAATCAACAACACCACAGCTGTAGCAAACCTGGCAAACTGCCCAGTGCATTTGGCAATGGAGGCTTGGAGGGGATGTAGCTGGCAATTGAGGCTTGCAATGACGCAGTTGGAAATGAGGTTTTGGGAATGGGAATGAAAGGGATCTATCTTATTTCACTTGGTGCAATGGAGTGTCATCTTAATGGAAGACAAAGCCTTAACCTAATACACAGAATAAGGAAATAAACTACTGAACAGGGATATTATGGTGTCCTTCATGTATGCTTTATGGAACTAACTACGGGAATGCCCTTTGACCTTTATACAACACTGGAGTAAGGAGGGCGATATTTTACAACAATTTACACAATAACAACAACAACAAAAAAAACCATTCTCATATCCACAACACTGCACCCTCCTCCTCTTAGGCACGTCCCGCGCCTATAACTTTAACTTTTAGTGTGGCACGTAGGTGTAGTTCCCTATACATTTAACCTGACCCTGAGTGCGACAGTTTTAAAACATAAATAAATATGTCCCGCTGCTCCATTGCACCCTGCCTAACAGATTCACGCCCACAGCTAACCGAATTGCGGAATGGTCTTCAAACTATACATTGACGGTGGGGAGCATTATTTACAATGACGTTACTTTATTTACAAAACTAACCCAGGACCTGTGATTGTACTTTCTGGGGGGGAGACAGTCTGCTCTGCATCAACGCACCATGAAAGCACCCAAAACGCACCAACACACCCTCAAGCACCTATCGGTGCACAGTCATCACTTGTTCATAATAAAAATAAAACCAACAAACCCTGCTGGTGGTCTCCTGCTCTTCGGCTCCCTCTGCTGGCTATTTGCTATCTTGTTGTTGTCATCTTGGTACTTCACCCGCCGAGCTCTCCTCGCACCTTTCATTTTTATGTCGCAGACAACCAAGTGGTGCTGTGAAACAGCCTCCTCCCCCGGGATCACCTTTGTGTCCCGGAGGTGCCCCCTATCTCGCCTCCGCACCATCAGGTAGTCAACGGTTGTCGTCGACCCACCTGACGTGTATGTAAGAAGCTTATTATCCTCTTTCTGGAACTGAGTATTACAAATCAACAAATCAACTCCATCAGCAAACTCCAAAATCCTTTCACCTTCTCCATTTCTCACACCATATCCGTAACCCCCATGAACTCCCTCAAAACCATCCATACTCCTTCCCACATGTCCATTCAGGTCTCCTCCCACCACAACAACCTCTTCATCTTTCACGTTTTCCATCAGCTTCTCTATCGCACACCAGAACTTGTCCTTCTCTTCATTGCTTCGACCAACCTGCGGAGCATATCCCGAGATGACGTTCACCAAGAGCTTTCCATTCATCATTTTCACCATCATCAACCTATCACTCACTCTAGTCACACTCACCACACTGTCTACAAACTCCTCAGAAAACAGGACACCAACACCATTCACGCCCTCCGGGCACCCTTGCCATGCAAACTTGTATTTCTGTCCCTGCCTACCCTTCACCATTCTCACACCACTTCCCTTCCATCTCGTCTCTTGCACACAACATATGTCCACTCTTCTTCTGACCAATACTTCCACCACTTCTCCTGATCTCCCTGTCATTGTCCCTACATTCCATGTCCCAAACCTCAGAAACCGATCTCCACTTCGGGCTGCACCCTGCCAATATGTAGTTGTAATTGTCATGGTTCTCTTTTTGAGGCAATGTGGAGGTTGAAAGAGGTGACAGTAAGGGAGGCATTAAAAGAGAGGCTGAGTAGGGTAGAGGATGATGTGATTGAGCTTGAAAGTGGTTGGATGTCAATGAAAGCTAGTCTGTTGGGAGCCGTTGGTGAGGTATGTGGATGGACAAAAGGACCACCGAGGCACTCGGAAACATGGTGGTGCGATGATGAAGTTGGAAAGAGGATTGACGAGAAGAGGAAGAAGTTCAAGGAGTGGCAGAAGGCGAAGGGTACGGGAGCAGAAACAGCAGAGCATGAAAGTTATAAGGCAGCCAGGAAGGCTGCAAAGAAAGAGGTAGCAAAGGCGCAGGAGGCATGTAGGAAAATGTTCGGAGAACGCTTGGATTCAGAAGAGGGTCAGAAAGCAGTATTCAGGATTGCAAAGCACATAGCGAAAGAGAGGTGTGACGTGATGGGGGTGAGTTGCTTGAAGGATGAAGTAGGACAAATCGTTGTCGACACAGATGGAATTAAAGGAAGATGGAAAAGATATATGGAAATGCTGTTGAATACAGAGAATGAATGGGATGGCAACATAGAGAGTAACCCAGTTTTAGGACCGGCAGAGAAGATAACTGAGAAGGAAGTTGAGGAAGCGATAACAGCAATGAAGAGTGGAAAAGCGGGAGGGCCGACGGGAGTTGTGGGAGATATGTTGAAGGCAGCAGGAAGTTGGGGTGTGAAGAGAATGACAGAGATCTGTAATCTGGTGGTGAAAGAAGGCCGCATTCCAGTGGCTTGGGAACTGAGTACCCTCGTCCCTCTATACAAGGGGAAAGGTGACCCTCTGGAGTGTGGCTCGTACCGAGCGATAAAGTTATTGGAGCATGGAATGAAGGTATTGGAAAGGGTGTTGGAGAGGAGGATAAGGAAGAAAGTGGAGATCGACGAAATGCAGTTTGGATTTATGCCAGGAAGAGGAACGACAGATGCGTTTTTCATTGTGAGGCAGTTGCAGGAGAAGTACATGGAGAAGAGGAAGAAGTTGTTTTTTGGGTTTGTTGATCTGGAGAAAGCATTCGATAGGGTTCCACGCAAAGTATTGACATGGGCATTGAGGAAGTTAGGAGTGGAGGAATGGTTGTTCAGAGTAGTGATGGCAATGTACAAAAGAGCGCGCACAGCTGTAAGGACGAAGGACGGGAACAGTGGTGAGTTTGAGGTGAAGGTGGGAGTGCATCAGGGGTCGGTACTAAGTCCACTACTATTTGTAGCTGTGATGGAGGTGCTGGCTCAGAACGTAAAGGAGGGTTTACCGTGGGAGTTGTTGTATGCAGATGATCTGGTGTTGATTGCGGAAAGTATGGATGGACTGAAGGAAAAGATGAACAAGTGGAAGGAATGTATGGAGACAAAAGGTCTGAAGGTGAATATCGGAAAGACGAAGGTGATGGCAAGTGGTAAAGCATGTGGTGAGGTGGAAAGAACTGGGAAGTGGCCGTGTGCTGTGTGCAGGAAGGGTGTCGGAGTGAACTCCATTCAATGTACAATGTGCGCTGAGTGGGTTCATCAAAAATGTAGTGGTCTGAGAGGGGCATTTACCAGTGTGGCAGCTACATTCAAATGTAAGGTGTGCACAGAGGGAGCTGCAGATGGAGGAAATGTGGAGTTGGATCTTGGAGACGGCGTGAAGCTGGAAGGTGTGAAAACATTTTGCTACCTCGGAGACATGCTGAATGGAGAAGGTGGATCAGACTCGGCAACGGTTGCTCGAGTGAGATGTGCATGGAAGAAGTTTCGGGAACTGAGTGGCGTGCTGATGAGGAGGAGAGTGTCGCTGAAGCTGAAGGGAAAGGTGTATGCTGCATGTGTGAGAAGTGTTATGATTTATGGGAGCGAGACATGGGTAATGAACGTAGAGCAGCAACGAAGGCTGGAAAGGGTGGTAATGTGAATGGTTCGATGGATGTGCGGAGTATCGTTGAGAGAGAGGAAGACAAATGATGAATTGCGAAAGATGATGGTAATATTGCCTGTGATTGATGCTGTGAAGAGGAACAGGCTGAGATGGTTTGGTTATGTGTTGAGGAAGGATGAAAGTGACTGGTTGAGAAGAGTGATGGAAATTGATGTAGAAGGAAGTAGAGGACGGGGAAGACCGAGAAAGACTTGGCTAAAGATGGTGGAAGAAGAAATGCGGGCAAGGGGGTTAAACAAGGAGAGATGCAGAAAATAGGGCAAAATGGAGAAGATTGTCTTGGGGACCGCAAGGCTAACCCCCGCTCTAGCAGGGAAAATGGCCTTAAAATGCATGTTGTTGTTGTTGTTGTTGTCATCTTCTTTGCTGGCGGCCTATTTGCAATAAAAAATGCACCCAACGTGTCCATTTTATTTATTTATGGCCCACAGGGCTGACTAGTGTGGTTCACCTGTGGGGCATTGGTGCCCTGTGGCCAAGGTCCGCCAGCAAGATCTCGGGCCTTCATGGCCGGTTCCAGCAGAGGGGCCATGCCCCAACCCATGGGGTCCATAAGTGGTGCTCAGCCACAGACATGTGGTCCATAAGGTGGTGTATCGATGCAGACAGCTGGGTCCGGGAGTTTCGGGCGCACAATGGCGGACTCACGCACGCTCCCCTCGGCGCCCAGTGGCGCACAGGTCCTCATGTGGGAGACAAGGGGGGAAAAGACAGATGAGCGAGGGGTAAGGTCACAAGGGTACACATCAATAAGGTAATGCAAGGCGAAGTGCGTACGGAGAGCGAAGTGAGAAAGCTCATCCCTACTGTACGTCACCCCCCCTGTCACCTACCCTACCCTTGCCCTTACCCCATATTTACAACAATCTACACATTTACAAATCCGTCGCTAATGTCAAGTCTTCCCCATATTTCCCCCACACCAAATTCGTCTTCACAATCCCACTATCCAAAATTTGCCATCACCCAATTCATCATCAATCCTCATAAGGAGGAAGAGATGGAACATCAAGCACAATGTCACACCCACGTCAAGATGCGTCTCACATTCCAAACATTTGCATCATAAAAATAATAAAAACAACCTGGCATGGTGTGGAGGTACGTCATCCCAGGTGAGTGGATGTAGATGGTGCGAGGAGATTCCTAATCCTAACTATCCTCTAAATGACTTTAACACACTTTACACTACCCGGGGTCTTTCCCTGCCAAACCATTGGCAATCTTACTCTATGTGGTTTTAAAAACCAAATTCCCATTGACCAAACTGTGGTGCTTCCTTAATTTGGGGTCTCACTCCCCCGATGCAACTCCCTGTGCCCTTGCACAATTTCCGGGCTGGGTCATGTAGCTCTCCCAGCAGGTCTACCCACCTGCACACCTCCACCACTGCAGTTGCCACCCGAGCTTACTAAGCTCCTCACCCTAACCTATCTAATTGGGGAAGGCCCCTCCTGGCTCTGTCACCCCTCGGTGCCCTCTGGCACTGGGCTTCCCGGGTCCGTCCTCCGGATCCTCGGGCCCCATCCACAACAACTCTACCGGCTCCCAGAGCCCACCTGCGGCCTCACCTGGCCGACATCCTCACAGTGGTGGAGTGCCCAAACCAACTACACACACTAAAAGGCTACACGCCCAGCCATTTCCACAACACTAATGCACCCATCCAAATACCATTCTTTCACCTCGCACCACAGATGCCAATATCCAACCACAATTTACCTGTACCCTCTACCTAACACTTACACTACCCTCCCCGGGTATTCGTGGTGGGGGTCCATCCTTCCCCCATTCACACCTTCGCACCATCCACTCCACTCCACAGTTTCCACCATACTCACTCCACGACCATCCATTCCAATACTCCATATATTCCACACTCCATGTCTTCCACACAATCATTCTCCATACACCTGTCATTGCACACCTGTGCAATCACACCTGGTGCCACCTGCACCCTCCTTCCTCCCTGGACCATTTGGTCAGCACAACTCACATCACTATCACTCACTCACACACTGCTCCATACACCTGTCCAGTTGCACACCTGTGCAATCACAATACAACTCACAATCATTTACTCATACCCTGCTCAATACACTTGAATACACCTCCAACACTCACACGGCATCATCTGAACTACCTGGTGCCCTGCTAACTTAGTGCTCCCTGTCTTCCCTTTAAACTAAGCACATACCACGTCATTATCATCCAAACTAATCTACAGGTAACATTGTCACTACCTAATCTTAACGTTACCTAAGGTCATCTTCTAGGTCCCTACACACAATATCCTAACCCTCCCGGGCTAGTTTTCACTGCCAAACCCCATAAACTAGTGCTCCTTTGCCCCCGTGGTGAGAGATGGCAGAGTTGCCATCCCAGCACATCGGGTATCTTCTACTATCAATTTTGCTCGCCAAATTCCAACCAATCAAAAATTTTCTATTCCAAAATTTCGAATCCAAAAACCCTATCAGTATCACCATCATCACAGTCCGCTATATCCTAGCCTCGGTGCGTCATGACATCATTAAACTCGGCTTCGCAAAGCCGAGCAATGAATTCGGGTGGTTTGGTCGCCTGTAGTTGGATCCGTCCGGCATTCACGACACTGGGGAGGAGGCATGCTCGGGCCGAGGTTCCACGCATCATCGCAGCTCGGTACCTTGCGGTCCCGGGCCCGATGACTGAGGCTCGCCCGGTTGGAACCCCATCCCCACCAGGGGGCACCGTTCCACCTCCTCCTACTCGCCCTTGAACCGGACCGGTCGCCTCGCCCGACAAGGCCCGGACTCGACCGTGCGGGGTGGGGCCAAGCCCGAATCGGCAACGACGCTTCGAAGAGAAGCGACGCAGCATCGACCCGCGCCGGGCCTTGCATCCAACAAAGCGTACCGCGCCCCGAGTGCTCGCATCGGCTATCCGTCGCCCTAAACGCTAACCCGTTCAATGTCGATGCTTCACTTGCATACGCGACCCGTTTCACACTCACAAAACCCGGCGTTCCAACGCCGTCCGTACATTCCACCAACGCACTCCCTGTTACACACCACACCTCTCGCGCACACTCGCCGTTCGCACACTTCGGTCCACACCTCTCCTCCGTTACGTCCTCCGTAACACTCACCATGGGCTTGCACTCTTGCATCCACCCACTACCGCGCTCCGATGTGCTCCCTCGCACTCGCGCTACCACCAACTCAGGTGTGCTTTCTCGCACATCCTCGCTGTTCATCCCATACGCGCATCCTCGCGCCCGCTCCACCACCAACTCACTCCTCGTGTCACACTCCGTACACCCCGACGTGCATTCTCGCTCGCACTCAGTTTCACTCCCACACTTTATAACACACCCACTCGCCGACGCACACTTTTTTCCACACGCGTGCCATTTCCACTCACACGGGACCCTTCACCAACGCCCGGGTGCCATATTGACCCCAATCGCGCGACAATTCTCTTTGCGCCAAACCCCTTCTTACAAAATCTCCCGGCACCACACACAGCCCGTCTCACCTTCGGGGTTCTTCTTCCTCCCTGCACCGACACCTGCAAATCTTCATTTGGGTTATTAAGCACAGCATCGTGATGTGAGCACGGACTTTGTACATAATCCATTTCTCCCTGCAATTCCCGGGCTACCTCCGTCGTCTTTCCAATTTCAACTATACCCACCACTACCTTTTCTTTTTCTTTATTCGCCTCAACGACCGCTGGCTTTAATAAAATTTTCTCTCCTACCTCAGCGGTCGCCAGCTGCCCCAAACCCCGGGTCGCGATCTCTACACCCGTCATTGTACCCGCGCTTTCCTCCGCCTCGCTCAACCAGCGCTTCTCGACCCGCGTTACCTCCTCGTGCACCCCTGGGACATTTTCGCTCAACCTGCGGTTGACCTCATTCTCAGCCTCCCTTACCTCATATGCGGCTCTGTCCCTCGCCATTCCCTCATTATCGGCCCTCATTCCGTTCATTATCGCTTCAATTTTATTACTCAATTTCTCCCCCTCTATTCTCAGCATCTCGGTGAATTGCGCCACGAAGTCCCCCACATCAAAGCCCGCTGCTACGGTCACGGGCGTGGCAAAATTTGGTGCCGCTGTAACCACGTGCGCGAGAGCGCCATTTTGTGCACCTGATACCTCCTCAACCACCTCCTCATTGCTCACCTCCTTTTCTTCCCTCTGATCCTGGGTTACCCCTAACCCCTCTATTTCTCCCACCGGCATCCGATCGCCTTGACTATCCATGGCGCGATTTCAAAATTCAGGTTTTTCTTTAAAACAACTTTCAGCAGCTTGTAATTTTGAGCGCGTTAAGCGCGCTTCGGGTCCGATCCCGCTCCCGACACCAATTGTTACGGCCAATAGTACAATTGGTGTCCCAAAATTTGGGCTAAATAAATTTAGTCCCAGGTTCGAATCCCAACTCCTGACTACCAATTGTTATGGACCGCGGACAAGATGTTGTTTGGCTGAGCGGATGGCGCCGCGGCCCTAACAGTTACCCCGACTAACCCGATTCCTGAACGTTGGCCGAATCGCGCCACAGATATTCAATGGGGAAAAGACTAAAGCGAACGAATGTAAAGAGGAAGAAGAAGAAGACGTACAGAAGAGTAACAGGATTTATTATCTACACACACTAAGCAAAAGGGGCAGTCAAGGTTATATACAGGGAAAATGGAAAAAGCAGGTGACACAGTGCAAATATTAACTTATACAAGCTTACTTATACTCAGGGACAAGACAAAAGACAGACTACGAACACACTTACACGGGAGATGATGATAGGAATGGCAGGAGCTGGATGGCTGGAGGGGGAGGAAGGGTCAGGTCCCTGCAAACGGCAGGACTGGAGGTGACAGCTCCGACTCCTCGCGTTCTTGGCGGGAAAACCTCGGTGGCGTCGACGCAACTCTTGGTGTCCCTTTTTGTGCTCCTCCTCAACTCAACCCTCACAAGGCTTGCTGTCTTTCTTGGCTTCACTCTGCCTCACTCCACCTCACTTCTCTTTACTTCTCCCACTCTCTTTTGTAACCAACTCTCTTTCCGCCACCAACCACCAACCAACGTTCTGATGCGCCTTTCTTTGCACGTCTCTCGCTTGGTCCAACCACTTCTCTTTGCACGTCTCTTTGCACGTCTCTCTGCACGTCTCTTTGCACGTCTCTTGCTTGGTCCAACCACTTCTCTTTGCACGTCTCTCGCTTGGTCCAACCACTTCTCTTTGCACGTCTCTTTTCACGTCTCTCGCTTGGTCCAACCACACACTCGGCTCTTGCGCACGCGCTTTTATAGCGCCTCAGGCGATCAAGCCGCCGGCCTTCAGGACACGCCCCTCGGTGAGCTCGCTTCGGCCCTGATTGGTGGGCACAGCCCTCTGACTCCACCCTTGATGACGATGGGCGGGCACGCCCTTCTTCCCCGAGCTGAGCACATGCTTAATGGTGGTTTTGGGGCGAAATCAACAACCCACAGCTGTAGCAAACATGGCAAACTGCCCAATGCAGTTGGCAATGGAGGCTTGGAGGGGATGTAGCTGGCAATTGAGGCTTGGCAATGACGCAGTTGGAAATGGAGGTTTTGGGAATGGGAATGAAAGGGGATCTATCTTATTTCACTTGGTGCAATGGAGTGTCATCTTAATGGAAGACAAAGCCTTAACCTAATACACAGAATAAGGAAATAAAATACTGAACAGGGATATTATGGTGTCCTTCATGTATGCTTTATGGAACTAACTACGGGAACGCCCTTTGACCTTTATACAACACTGGAGTAAGGAGGGCGGTATTTTACAACAATTTACACAATAACAACAACAACAAAAAAAACATTCTCATATCCACAGCAATATATATATATATATATATCTATATATATATCTATATATATATATATATCTATATATATATATATATATATATATATATATATATATATATATATATATATATATATATATATATATATATTATATATATATATATATATATATATATATATATGTATATATATATATATATATATATATATATATAATTATATATATATATATATATATATATATATATATGTATATATATATATATATATATATATATATATATATATATATATATATATATATATATATATATATATATATATATTGTTACGGATCGCGGACAGATGTTATATTGACCGAGCGGTTGGTATTACCGTGACCGTTACAGGATCCCCGACTCACCCGATTCCACCCAAACGTTGGCCGGATCGCACCGCAGCTAGTCAATGAGGGAAAAGACGAAAAGGACGCAATGCAAAGAGGAAAACGAAGGCAAAGAAAGGTTTGGAAATACTACTGAATTTATTGACTATTTACACACAAGCAAAAAGAAAGCAGTCACGTTTATTTACAAGCACATAAGACGCAGGTGACACAGGGAAAATACTAGCTTATACAGACTTAATTAACCCAGGACAGAACAAACAGAACAAACTCACGTCCACAAGAAGGATGGAAAGGCAGGAGGTGGATGGCTGGAGGGAGAGCAAAGTCCAAGGGGGTCCTGCAGCTCAACCGGCGCGTTTAGCAGCCGCCGTTCCCTTACGGCCCTGCTCCAAACCGCCGTTCAGGCCCCCACGCTGCTGTTGTGGCTGCTGTGTACGTCGCGTGCTTCGCCAGGCCTTGTCCGACTCGTCTGGTCCAAACCCTCAACTCGTTCTTGGTCCACTCACTCTTTACCACCGACTCCTCACCGCAACCAACGCAACCAACTGACCACCACCACCGACTCTCTCTCTCTTGGTGACCAACTCAACCAACTGACCACCGACTCCACTGACTGACTCCTCACCACTCTCTCTTGACGACCAACTCAACCAACTGACCACCGACTCCACTGACTGACTCCTCACCACTCTCTCTTGCTTCTTGCGTGCCTGGCTTTTATAGCGCCTCCAGCGATTAAGCCGCCGGCCTTTTGGACACGCCTATCGGGGTGCTCACCTCGGCCCTGGTTGGTCGCGCGACCCTCTGGCTCCGCCCTTGATGACGACGGGCGGGCACGCCTTTCTTCTCCGACGAGAGCACAGGTTCAATGGCGGTTATTGGAGGGGAGGTAATTCGGCAATCGAGGCCCGGCAATGACGGAAGGGGATGTAAAAGGAAATGGAGATTTTGGGGATGGGAAGGAAAGGGGATCTATTCTGTTTCACTGGTGCAATGGAGTACTTTAATTAATGGGAGACACAGCCTTACTCTAAAACACAGAATAAGAGATAACTATCAACAGGGGTATTCTATTATTTGGCTGATGTGTATGCTTGTGGACTAATTATGGGATGCCCTTTCACCTTTACACAGCTCCGGAGGTAGGGGGGCGCAGAATAAACAATAATAATAATAATACAGCACACAATAAAAAAAATACAGTCCTCATCTCCGCAACACTGCACCCTCCTCCTCTTAGGCACGGCCTGGGCCTACAACTTTTATTTTTAGTGTGACACGTAGGTGTAGTTCCCTCTACTTTTAACCTGACCCTGAGTGCGACAGTTTTAAAACATAAATAAATGTGTCCCGCTGCTCCATTGCACCCTGCCTAACAGACTTACGCCCACAGTTAACCGAATTGCGGAATGGTCTTCAAACTATACACTGACGGTGGGAAGCATTATTTACAATGACGCTATTTTTATTTACAAAACTAACCCAGGACCTGTGATTGTTCTTTCTGGGGGGGAGACAGTCTGCTCTGCATCAATGTACCATGAAAGCACCCAAAACCGCACCAATACACACCCAAGCACCAATCGGTGCAATCACCATTGTTCAACAATAAAAATAAACCAACAACCCCTAACCCTGCAGGTGATCTCTTGCTCTTCGGCTCCCTCTGCTGGTAATTATTATTTGTTCTTCCAGATGTTGTCATTCTTTCATTTTCTTACTGGCGGCCTATTTGCAATAAAGTGTGCCCAATTTGTCCTTTTTTATTTTCTTTTATTTATGGCCCACAGGGCCGACTACGTGTGCTTCACCTGTGTGGCATCGGTGCCCTGTGGCCAAGGTCCGCCAGCAAGATTTTGGGCCCTCATGGCCGGTTCCAGCAGAGGGGCCATGCCCCAACCCATGGGGTCCATAAGTGGTGCTCAGCCACAGGCATGTGGTCCATAATGTGGTGCATCGATGCAGACAGCTGGTTCTGGGAATTTCGGGCGCACAATGGAGGACTCACGCACGCTCCCCTCGGCACCCAGTGGCGCACAGGTCATGTGGGAGACAAAAGGGGAAAGACAATTGAGCGAGGGGTAAGGTCACAAGGGTACACATCAATAAGGCAATGCAAGGCGAAATGCGTATGGAGGGCGAAGTGAGAAGCTCATCCCTACCGTACGTCACCCCCCTGTCACCTACCCTACCCTTGCCCTTACCCCATATGTACAAAAATCTACACATTTACAAATTCGTCACTACTGTCACGTCTTCCCCATATTTCCCCTATACTAAATTCGTCTCCACAATCCCTCTACTTCAAAATTTGCCATCACCAAATTCATCATCAATCCTCATAAGGAGGCAGAGATGGAACATCAAAGCACAATGTCACACCCACGTCATGATGCGTCTCACAATCCAAACATTTGCATAGTAAAAATAATTAAACATGGCATGGTGCGGAGTACCTGTCACCTCAGGTGAGTGGATGCAGATGGTGCGAGGAGACTTCATCCTAACTACTTCCTAAATGACATTAAAACACTTTACACTACCCGGGGTCTTTCCCTGCCAATCCATTGGCCAACTTACACTATGGGTTCTAAAAACCAATTCCCATTGACCAAACTGTGGTGCTTCTCAATTTGGGGTCTCACTCCCCCGATTCATCTCCCGGTGCCTTCGCACAATTTCTGGGCTGCGACGTGTAGCTCTCCCAGCAGGTCTACCCACCTGCACACCTCCACCACTGCAGTTGCCACCCGAGCTTACCTAGCTCCTCACCCTAACCTAACTAACTGGGGAAGGCCCTCTCCTGGCTCTGTCACCCCTTGGTGCCCTCTGGCACTGGGCTACCCGGGTCCGTCCTCCGGATCCTCGGGCCCCATCCACAACTACCGGCTCCCAGAGCCCACCTGCGGCCTCACCTGGCCGACATCCTCACAGTGGTGGAGTGCCCAAACCAACTACACACACTAACAGGCTACACGCCCAGCCATTTCCACAACACTAATGCACCCATCCAAAGACCATTCTTTCACCCCGCACCACAGATGCCAATATCCAACCACAATTTACCTATACCCTCCACCTAACACTTACACTACCCGCCCCGGGTATCCGTGATGGGGGTCCACTCTTCCCCCATTCACACCTTCGCACCATCCACTCCACTCCACAATTTCCACCATACTCACTCCACGACCATCCATTCCAATACTCCATACCATTTATTCCATACAACCATTTATTTCACACAACCATTCTCCATTCCCCTGTTGTTGCACACCTGTGCAATCATACCTGGTGCCACCTGCAACCTCCTCCTCTTCCTGGACCAGTTGGTCAACACAACACACATCACCATCACTCACTCATACACTGCTCCACACACCTGTCCAGTTGCACACCTGTGCAATCACACCTGTTCAATCCTCACACAGCATCATCTCAGCTAACTACTCCCCTCTGAAACTTGCGCTTCCCAGTCGTCCCTTTAAACTATTGCGCTCCCACGTCATTATCATTCACACTAAACTACCTGCGTCCCCAGCTACCTGTCCACTGTAGCTACCTAACCTTAACGTTACCTAATGTCATCTTCGCTAGATCCCTACACTATAACCTAACCCACCCGGGCTAGTTTTCACTGCCATACACCCCATAAGCTATAGCGCATTTGCCCCACGTCTGTGAGGGATGGTGGATTTGCCATCCCACCACATCGGGGGTCTCTCTATCAATTTTGCTCGTCCAAATTCCAACCAATTCAAAAATTTGCCATTTACTGCCAATTCTACCCACTATTATAAATTTCGTATCAAATCACGATCACTATCACTATCACCATCATCACATCTTGCTTTTTTTCTAATTTCGGGGCCAAAACACTATCCTCATCCCCCGTCTACTTATTACATCCTCTCGGTGCGCCAATTCCCTTCTAAAGCTCGGCTTCGTACAGCCGAGCCATGAACGCGGGTTCTTTTGTGCCGGCGGCTGGATGCGTCCGGCACTCGGTGCAGGGACGGGGGCTTACCCGGGCCGAGATCCCACGCACCACCTCGGCGTGGAGCCATCCAATGTCCCGATCTCGACCTGCCGGCACGTCTCAATAGAAAGTGGTCGCCATGACGACCCTTCCTATCGGGCTGCCCGCTCCGCCTAGTGGAGCCCGGACGCGGCCGTTCCACGCGAAGCCCAGCGTGGATCGCGCACGGCGGTCCTTTCGAACCCGCCGTGGCTCTGATCCCCGCTGGTTCTCGCGGCACGCGAAGCCCGGCACGCACCGAGGGCCCGATTCGGCTATAAGTCGCTCTAACCGCTAAACCGGTTACCGTCGATGCTTCACCTGGATGCTTACACGCATACGCTACCCCTTTCTTGCTCATACCTCCAGCTGTTTCCATGCTCCTCTTCGTACCTTTTCTTACACACCTCGGTACACTCATTCCGCTCACCGACTTGGTCACACACCTGACCACCGAACACCTTGGCACACATTCGTCGCTCGCACACCTCACCAACACACCTCTTCGCGCCCCCTCCTCGGTCACCTCCTCTGTGACAATCACAGGTGTGCTCTCACTCGCACACCCAACCACGTGCTTCACTACCAATTCCAACGTGCATTCCCACTCACGCTCTACCATTCCAGGTGTGCATCCTTCCATTCCAGGTGTACATCCTCGCTCACCTGTCACAACCAACTCACGCTCCTTGTCACTCTCACTACTCTCAACACCACTCTTGACAACGCACTCACCCTTACTCCCAACAGCGCACTCTTTCCTCATGCACCTGTCCGTTACACACCTTTCTCGCGCACACTCTTGCGCACATTCTCCCGTTACACCCTCTGTAACACTCACCACAGGCGTGCATTCTCCCTTACTCTTGACAGCACACTCTTTCCTCATGCACCTGTCCATTACACACCTTTCTCGCGCACACTCTTGCGCACACTCTCCCGTTACACCCTCTGTAACACTCACCACAGGCGTGCATTCTCCTTCACTCTTGACAGCGCACTCTTTCCCCATGCACCTGTCCGTTACACTCCTTTCTTGCGCACACTCTTTCGTTACTTCCTCCGTAACACTTACCACACCGTGCTTCCATGTACCCCCTTGCACACGCGCTTCGACCAACTCACTCTTGACGGCACACTCACTCCTCGGCGTGCACTTTTTCCTCACACACCCCATGGTCGGACATTCTCGCACACCTCTTTTTTTGCACACCAGACCTGTCGCACACTTCACCAACGGCCTCTCACGAACACCCGGATCCAAACCAATCCCCAAGCCGACTGAAGCTTTCCTCACATCATGTACATTGCCACTCACCTCCGTACCTCGTCTCCGCACCTCTTTAGCCACCTGCAAACTCTTTATTCGGTTAGTGAGCATCACATCATGAGTTGAGCACCGACCTTGCACATATTCCATCACCTCCTCCTGGATTTCTCTTTTAGTTTCTGTCCGTCTCTTCTTAATTTCACTCACCTCTTCTTCCACTTCCTCTAATTTTTGTTTAACCTCTATTATTTCTCGGTGCGTCTCCTCAAGTTCGTCCTCTAAGGCTACCGTGACCGTCTCTATGTGCATCCTCACCTGCCGGTCCTTTGTCTCCATTATCTCTGTCACCTCGTCCACCCTCATTGTCAGTTCCTCACGTACCATCTGACATTGCCTCTGTGTCGCTATTAATTCGTTTTTAATTTCTTTTTGTGTCGCCTTTAACCCTCCGAGTACTGCAGTGTTCCTTTGAACCTGCTCCACTAACTCCGTTTGTCCCTCTGTCAGCTGTTCCACCTCCTCTGTCAGACCCTCTATGCTCCCCTGTAACCTAGCCGTATTATTTCTCACCTCTTTCTCCATACGCTTCTCACCTCGCTTTACCTCCTCGCGTAGCCCCGAAACCTCGTCACCCACACCTCGTCGTATCTCCTCCTTCATCTCCTCCCTTTCTTTTGTAGATGCCGCCCTCATCTGTCCCAATTCATCCCTCTGAGCATCCAGTTTGGTTTCTACCCCGATTTTTACCTCCTCTATCTGCTCTCCCATTTGTTTAATTTCTCTGGCGGATTGCTCCCCTATCTCCCGCAATTTGCCTTCCATCCTGTTTTCTAACCCCATTAACCCATTTTTCACCTCTTTTATTCCGTTGTCTAACTTCCCAAATTTCTTGTCTAACTCCTCAAAATTATTGTCGAACTTCCCAAATTTCTTGTCTAACTCCTCACCGGTACCCCTCGCTTCGTCCCTCATTACCCCCATCATTCTGCTTTCCATTTTCGCACTATCAGCCCTTGCTTCGTCCCTCATTTTGTCCATAAGGCTGCTGGGCCATAGAAGTTCACGGTTCACGTTTCACGTTTCACGTTTCACGGTTCACGTTCACGTGAACAATCGGACCCTGGGCCATAGGATTTCACGCTTGGCTGTTCACGTGTTGCGCGCCAGTTCTGCTTTGGCCGAGTAACCGTCAACATGGACTCTTCGGATGAAGAAGATTGCCTCATTCTGCTTCTACTAAGACGGAGGAAGAGAAAAAGGCACAGAATTTGGAGCCGAGAGCACTTCCTTCTGAGAGAAACCCGTGGTGAATTCCACCGAACAACTTCTCACTCTGTCTCTGTCTTTATCACTGTCTCATTCACTCTGTATGTCTGTCTGTCTCTCTCTCTCTCTCTCTCTCTCTCTCTCTCTCTCTCTCTCTCTCTCTCTCTCTCTTTCTCTCTCTCACACACACACACACACACACACACACACTGACACACACACAAACACACATACACACACACACACATTGACACACACACACACACACACAATTAAACAACCACACACACACACACTGACACACAAACACACATACACACACACACACATTGACACACACACACACACACACAATTAAACAAACACACACGCGCACACACCCGAAAACAATAAACCTTAACCTGTCGGTGAATTCAGACGCCCATTCAAGTTCTCCCAAACTTGTGCCTTCTGGTCCTTGTCTTTGTAATCCGCCACACGCGGATCCCACAGCAGGGGCCTTGCTCTCACTAACTCGATCAACTGTTCTCGGTAGTCGTCCATTTTGTTTCGGAAGTTTTGCCCGGATGTCAGTCTAAAAATAATCAGGTCGACCGAGATCTCCATTTTCACGCATAGAAAAAGTGTGCATGTTCATTCCGCCTTTCACGCATGAAACGTGACACGTGAAACGTGAAACATGAAAGGCGTTCTATGGCCCAGAGCAAGTCATACTACGTTTGTCCATTTTTCTTTACACGCGTGAACCGTGAAACGTGAAACGTGAAACGTGAACCGTGAACTTCTATGGCCCAGCAGCCTAAGGGCCCCGATTTGTAGCAACAAAAGGTCCGAATCCAACGGCGGTGCTGCCGCGGTCGCGGGCGCGGCAAAATTTGGTGCCGCTACACCCACGTGTGCGAGGACGCCATTTTGTGCGCCTGATACCCCCTCAACCGCCTCCTCATTGATCTCCTCCTCCCTTTCATCCACATACATTTCCCCTAGGTCCTGGGTCGATTCTACCCCATCTATCTCTCCCACCGGCATCCCGTCGCCTTGACCAGCCATGGCGCGATTTCAAAATTCGGGTTTTGCTTTAAAACAAAACAAATTTCGTCCGCTCCAAATTTTGACCAAATTTTTTCTAGATGTTTTTAAAAAAAATTTGGTTCGGGCCCCGAATCTCACTCCCAGACACCAATTGTTACTTACTAACACAATTGGTGTTCCAAAATTTGGGCCTAACAAATTTAGTCCCAGGTCCGAATCCAACTCCTGACAACCAATTGTTACGGATCGCGGACAGATGTTATATTGACCGAGCGGTTGGTATTACGGCGACCGTTACAGGATCCCCGACTCACCCGATTCCACCCAAACGTTGGCCGGATCGCACCGCAGCTAGTCAATGAGGGAAAAGACGAAAACGACGCAATGCAAAGAGGAAAACGAAGGCAAAGAAAGGTTTGGAAATACTACTGAATTTATTGACTATTTACACACAAGCAAAAAGAAAGCAGTCACGTTTATTTACAAGCACATAAGACGCAGGTGACACAGGGAAAATACTAGCTTATACAGACTTAATTAACCCAGGACAGAACAAACAAAACAAACTCACGTCCACAAGAAGGATGGAAAGGCAGGAGGTGGATGGCTGGAGGGAGAGGAAAGTCCAAGGGGGTCCTGCAGCTCAACCGGCGCGTTTAGCAGCCGCCGTTCCCTTACGGCCCTGCTCCAAACCGCCGTTCAGGCCCCCACGCTGCTGTTGTGGCTGCTGTGTACGTCGCGTGCTTCGCCAGGCCTTGTCCGACTCGTCTGGTCCAAACCCTCAACTCGTTCTTGGTCCACTCACTCTTTACCACCGACTCCTCACCGCAACCAACGCAACCAACTGACCACCACCACCGACTCTCTCTCTCTTGGTGACCAACTCAACCAACTGACCACCGACTCCACTGACTGACTCCTCACCACTCTCTCTTGACGACCAACTCAACCAACTGACCACCGACTCCACTGACTGACTCCTCACCACTCTCTCTTGCTTCTTGCGTGCCTGGCTTTTATAGCGCCTCCAGCGATTAAGCCGCCGGCCTTTTGGACACGCCCATCGGGGTGCTCACCTCGGCCCTGGTTGGTCGCGCGACCCTCTGGCTCCGCCCTTGATGACGACGGGCGGGCACGCCTTTCTTCTCCGAGGAGAGCACAGGTTCAATGGCGGTTATTGGAGGGGAGGTAATTCAGCAATCGAGGCCCGGCAATGACGGAAGGGGATGTAAAAGGAAATGGAGATTTTGGGGATGGGAAGGAAAGGGGATCTATTCTCTTTCACTGGTGCAATGGAGTACTTTAATTAATGGGAGACACAGCCTTACTCTAAAACACAGAATAAGAGATAACTATCAACAGGGGTATTCTATTATTTGGCTGATGTGTATGCTTGTGGACTAATTATGGGATGCCCTTTCACCTTTACACAGCTCCGGAGGTAGGGGGGCGCAGAATAAACAATAATAATAATAATACAGCACACAATAAAAAAAATACAGTCCTCATCTCCGCAACAATATATATATATATACTGAAACGCAAAAGAAACTTACCACCTTTGAAACCTTTAAATATCAACAATAACACTGCGTGTAGTAAATGTGTGAACTTATTTGTGGACAATAGTGTCCTCACTGTCAGACAAAACGGTTACGGATGGTCACTTGAACCTTCAATGGTCACTTCATAGCACAGCTGTTGAACAGCCGTTTTGACTGTCAGTGATTAGCCAAGGGGTACGGGATGATTTTAATGAGCTGCACGTGATGTCTTGATATTGGCTTTAAAAAGGCCAGTGCAAAATGGGCATTTCAATCAACATGCCACGATTGTCAAGGGATCAACGGCAGCGTGCCCTGGGCATGCTACAAGGCGGACTGAGCTACCGTACAAACCAAAAATTGCAAATTGAAACATTGGCATTTTATTGATGACATGTCAGGTTTTTGACCAAGATACACCATCTCATCAGTTTGTTCTACAGTACAGAACAGCACAGGGTGCAATGTCAGTCCCCTTTCAATCGCGTGTGTGGCAGGTAGCTCAGTCCGCCTTGCAGCATGCCCAGGGCACGCTGCCGTTGATCCCTTGACAATCGTGGCATGTTAATTTAAATGCCCATTTTGCACTGGCCTTTTTAAAGCCAATATCAAGACATCACGTGCAGCTCATTAAAATCATCCCGTACCCCTTGGCTAATCACTGACAGTCAAAACGGCTGTTCAACAGCTGTGCTATGAAGTGACCATTGAAGGTTCAAGTGACCATCCGTGACCGTTTTGTCTGTCAGTGAGGACACTATTGTCCACAAATAAGTTCACACATTTACTACACGCAGTGTTATTGTTGATATTTAAAGGTTTCAAAGGTGGTAAGTTTCTTTTGCGTTTCAGTATATATATATGTATATATATATACTGTAGTATAGTATAGATGTATATGTAAGCACATGAAAGGGTTTGGTGGTGGGAAGTGTCAATGCTATGCCGTGTGTGGCGGTTTGGGGAGTGAGGGAGGGAGGTGAAAATAAATTCCACCATTTTGAGAAATCAAAATAAATATAGCCCCTATATCTTACCCTATTCTGCTTTGCTTACAGTGGCAGATGATATTCTGCACAACTTTATGTTGTGTCTATAATCTCCATTTGCTATTAATGACGTTGAGAAAATTGCTTTATTCTATGCTTTCTGTTCTTTAATGCGTAAAAGACCAAAAACGTCCATGTTTCATGTTCAGCGTTGCACTGCACCTTCACGCAAATCCATCTGTTCCAGGTAACATTTGCTTTAACTCAGAAACCAAAGCACAAGAAAGCAATTTATGTGCACTTTGAAGTGCTAATGTTGAAAACAGATAACTGAGCCAGGTCTCTGGAATGATTTCTTCTGTCATGAAGCTTTTGTCCATTTCCCTCTCCACATGTTACATGCATGTTTTATGAATGACAACTTTGAAAAACACGAAAGCAGCATTAAATTCTCGTGGATGAGACAGGAATGATCTTCAGAATATGCTTAAACCTTTAAATGATTATTCTTCTTCGTCTTCTGCCCCTTAATTTATCTTTCTTTATTTTCTTAACCCTCTTCTCTCTCTCCGTCTTTATTTTATTAATTTTATTGACACAAGCTGAGAAACATTGCCATTTCGTCTGAAATTGAAAAAGAGGTTTTTTCAATTGACCGTTTTTGTAGTTCATCATTATCGCTATAATAGCTGCCAGATACTCCAGTAAAGTGGTTTGCTGCACTGCAGGTGAGCAGGTAGCTCTTAGGCTTTGTTCCACCACCGACACATCTCGAAGAGGTCTCAGGACCACTTCAGTGCATTTTCTGTAAATTTCGAAATGTTGAGCTCACATTATGTTTTGTGTCTAACAATGCCTCTATAATATGTGAAACCCTGAGAACATTTTAAATGAAAAGTTTCAATCAAGACCAAAAAAAAGACGAACTAATGTTTTTAGTGCATTCACAAAATAATTGTCATTTTCTTTTGAAAATAAAATCCCACAGCACATCTTACAATACTTGGTTTTGTTTTCAACAGGATCTTTTATTAAATGATTTTAAAAACATTTTTCTTTTTTGCATATATAATGCTCTTATAATTTATTTCAAAAATCTTATTTCATTTTGAAATCGACTTTACATTTGGAAAGGAATGCCCCAGTCATTGCTTGATGTTTGTCAATTGCAGAGTAAATACAAACTAGTTTGGGGATTATGTACAAACGTTTTTGAAAATTACATCAGATTAAATCCTGTTGTTCATTGTCCTGACACAAAATGAAGACCTTGAGGCAAGGACTCAAAATCAGACTCGACAATTACTTGACTGCTGACAGACTGCTTATAGCACTGTATGGAAAATGCACATTTCATGTCGCATCGACCTGTGACTGGAAAGAGCTCATTTGTTTTGCTGGGCGTTTCCACATGTGGCACAGTGAACAAAATTACTGTTATCTGCATGACAAACTTCAAGTGAATGGACTCCTTTTCTGCTTCTTCGAATTTCAAATAGTTGCTTTCAAAAATGAAATTTCAATACTTTTCTTCTGCTTTGATATTTGCGGACTTTCTGCCATGTTGTGTGTATTTTGGTAAGACTCAATATATGATCACAATCTCCGGTGCTCCACACTCAAATCTATGCGTTACATTAAAAGTAATGTTCACAACAATTTGAAAGAAAATGATATTTTCTTTGATATCATAGCTTTCATCTTGCTGATACAGTGATCTCTCAGCAATGGACACATCTAAATATTTGTTTTCGGTACTATCTTCATCAAGTTGGATTTCTTTAAATACTCTGTTGAAATATCTAAATGATTAAAGAGAAACCTAATTTAAAATAAAGGTTGGTGGCTGTATTTCTTGTATTGCCTTAGTTACCGGAAATCGCATAATAAATCACATAACTGAACACATTCACACTTCATGTGGTGGCATCCTCCACAATGGCGGTTTCAATGGTAAAGATGTCTGAATGAATTGGTTGTAATGATGCTCTTGCAGTGTAGGTGTCATATTAGGCTTTACAAAATGACTGATTTGAGACATAATACTATATATATGGGACAATGCAAAACTAATAAAGCCTTTTTGCACACCAAATTAACCAACCTATGAACTCCCAATTGTCTCATCTCATCAGAAAATTGTTTGGGATGAAATTCCAAAACTGCTCGAGAAAGACCAGTTGGTGAGTCCCCAGGGTGAGTTTGTCGATCTCCTGCCAAACTTCTTTTTGTCACCAGTGTCTATCCTTCTATGGGTTCCTTTTCCTATGCAAGGGTATAGGCTCATAGTGGAGCTAACCAAAAAAGAGGCAGCAGATTCAAAGATTACCATATTCGAAGGAATGGGGTTGGGGAGAAGTGGATATACACATGAAGAGAAGGAGGAAAGGAGAAGCCCCACCTCAACTCCTCCTCCACCACCCAAACCCCTGACAAAAATGACTAACAATGGCACAGAGAGTAACAGAATGGAAAATTATCAACGTTTGCAGTATAAAATATTGTGGATATGCATGATGAGTACATGAGAGCACATTTGAAAAACTGAATTGAGGAGGATGAGGCAATTGACATAGGGAGAAGCTTCCACAATCGACAGAAGGGAACAAATTAATGCATGTGGGAAACCGGCCTGGACTTGAGGATCGTGATCATGCAACTGTTTCTTGCAGTTATGGAGCTTACTAATAAAATCCTGAAATTTGGCTATCTCTGCATCTCAATGCTAAGCCAGCAAGTTTGCGTTCCTCATTGCTGATCGACCCCACTTGTAACTGGAAACTGGATGGATTAATGTGAGATATTATCAGGATTAATGTGGAATGCCCTCAGCTAAATTGCATCTCCATTTTGATGGGCTGCCAACACTTCTACTTGAGGGATGGTTTCAGTACAGTTGGTTGCATACATCCTGATGTCATGTGGCATTCATATTCTTGATAAACTGTCAGCATTCTGATTCAAGACCTTCGATTTATACATCTTGAAAGTAAAGTCAACCAGTTCACAAACCCATCGATGGTGTATCTCACTCACCCAGCTTTGTGGATATGAGTATGTAAGTTAGTTTATTGTTGCCTCAAAGTATCCTGAAGATTTCCCAGATTTGTGTATAAGAAAGCCCAGGACACCTTTTGGTTGGCAAAAAAGTTTTCTGAAAATCAAATCCTTCTGGCCATGATAAGTTCAGGTCTGGAATGAACACAGATGTTTGGGTCGGCAGCTATTCCACTTTTGACCACGCATCTCATCATAACCAATCCTACCTTTTTCTTTTTTTTTTGTGTACAGAGTCGAGGCTCGTGAAAGAGCTAACATTTATCAAACAAACAAATCAAACAAACAAGCAAACAAAGTATATAAAAAGGGGAGCGGTCGACAAGATGGGGAGAGGAGGGGAGGAAGCACACAAACACAACATTTGAGAGCAGGGACATCAGGAGATGTTTTTGGAGGGAGAGGGCCTGGGGGGAGGCAGGATAAGTATAAAACGCAAGGACACCAAGGACTTCCAGGAAAGACGTCAAAAGTCACCTCAAAAAAGTGGATTTGGGGTGAAATTAGCAGGGGTAGAAAAGATCAAGGTTTTGGATTGGGGAAAATAAGAGATGGTGGTGAACAGCCGTTTTAAAGACCTGGAGGGAGGAGTGGGATTGAAGAGAGTGAGGGAGTTTGTTCCAGAGGCGGGAGAAAAGAGGTATGAAGGAGTGAAGGTGAGCAGAGAGTCTTGATTTTGGCAGTTTAACCATAAGAGGGTTGCAGGCAGATCTTGTGCGACCTGCAGGAATATTTGGGGGACAGAGCCCAGAGAGAGCTGGGGGAGCAAGGCCGCAGAGGAGTCGGTAGAAGACGGAAAGAACACCAACCTGCCTGCGGTGAGTGAGTGAAAGGCCCTCGGAGATAGCGTCATCACGGGAGATTCCAATGATTCTGAACGCTTTGGTTTCAACAGCGTGAAGACGAGCTAGGTGTGAGGCAGGAGCACCAGCCCAGAGGGGAGAGCAGTACTCCATTGAGCTGCGGATGAAAGCCTTGTATGTGGTGAGGAGCTCAGGTGTGCCAAGGAAGGACTTCGCACGATGGAGGATGCCCAGTCGGCGACTGGCTTTGGAGGCCAGATTTGAAATGTGGTTTTCCCAGGAAAGATCATGGCAGATAGTGAGACCCAAAAGCTTGAGTGACAGAACTTCTTGGAGAGGATTTTTCAGAAAGTCGATGGGAGGGTTGTCCAGTCGGTCTTTTCAGAGAGACATCGTAAGAGTGTGAGATTTGTCAGGATTGAAAGACATGTTCCACTTGTTTGCCCAGTCTGTGATTTTGTCCAGGTCTGCAGAGAGTGAGGAGGCTGCAGACTGCCGATCTGAGGGATGAGGAATGGAGCGGCAGAGAGTGGAGTCATCAGCAAAGAGATAGAGAGGATTTTCAAGAGAGTCAGAGAGATCATTGATGAAGACCAGAAAAAGCACAGGGCCCAGAACACTGCCTTGGGGAACTCCAGCCTGAACAGGAAGAGGAGATGAGAGAAACCCATTCAGGGCCACACGTGGACGACGACTAGAGAGGAGGTCCGCCAGCCATGCGTGGAGATTTCCATGGATACCAAAGGAGGAGAGTTTGGTGAGCAGAGCGGGGTGCCAGACCATATCGAAGGCACTTGATATGTCGAGGGAGACAGCTCTAATTTCCTGTTTGGCATTGAGGACCTCCATCCAGGTAATTTTGAATGGTAATTGACTTGTTCCCTGACTTCACGGGATGTATAGCCTCCTTCCTCCTCTCATATTTATGGCAGCATCTACTTGCTCCCTTCTAGCACAGATCGCAATACATTTCACAGGTTCTCCCTATAACAACTACTCATCTTAAAAACACTCAATTATATTAGATTCAATAATTGGGACACTGCACTCTTCAATCTCTGTCACCAAAAAAATAAAACCAAAATGCATTTAGACTTCTGTCCTAGCCAAAGCTCCAGGGCAACTGATCCAATGTAATGTATCATTGATCTGTTGCCAGCCATAACAGCTAAACTGCTATCCCTTTGAGAAAAATTGACCTCAGCAATGGAGCAACGAAAATGATAGATTTCATTTTGGTCAACAACAAGAAATTAGCAACAGACGTGACAATGCTAACCTGTTTCAATACTCTGCCTGGATGGACGATCAACTGGGAAGGTCTGGTCAGGTACTCAACTTACAATTAAAAATCCAGAATGAGAAAGATTCAACCAAAAATCAAAACATCCAGAATGCAAGAATCAACATCAGAATTCCAAATTTAGTTGAACAACAGATTTAGAACATCTGTAAAAAACAGATGTCACAAACAAATACAAGCAAGAAAGGAAAAGGTTCCGACAAGAACAAATAATTAGACATGACCCAAAGCTTAGGAAAGAAAAACAGAAAATTGAAATGATCCTGGACCGGGGTTAAAAAAATGATGAAATCTCTGTACTGGGTAAGATGCTGAGAAAGAAGATTAGAAAAGACAAAAAAAAAAACTTCAACACTGAATTAATTGAAAAAATAAAGAAACAAGAACATCACTCAGTGGAGAGCATACCTATGCCAGACTAAACAGTTTACGTTTTGTAACCCACTGACAGGCCAGATATGGATACGGACCTGAACCAAAATATAATCGGCTTGTTCTTGTCGCCGAACCAACTCATCCACCTAGTTTTGTCAAAAGTCATCCTTAACTTTTTAGAAATATCATGCTATACATCGTTTTTTGGTCCGATCACTCAATGGTGAAGAACCACATAAAAATTCTGCGGATCCAGATCTTCGCCAAAATCTAATTGTTTTGTCCTTGTCACATACCCAACCTCTCCACCAAATTTCGGCTGAATCCATCCACAACTTTTTGAGACATCCTGTTTGGACAAACAGACAGACAGAGGGTGAAAACATAACCTCCATTCACCTTCGGTAGCAAAGGTAAGGAACAAAAGTTTTCAAACCCATGAGTGGGGTTCCATAACAGGACGTTGACGTTTTTTGTCTGAAAATAAGAAATGAAAGCATTATCATAAACAGATTGCATCATTAAGCATGTCAACTAATTGTACAAACCCCCAGTACGAAAGTTCAATTTACTCGAATAGCAAATACAACAACACCAAAAACACAAAACCATCTTGCTGAGATAGAGTTTGCAATAAACAAAGGGAAAAGGCACTTGGAGAAGTTCAAATATAAAGTAGTTATAAATGCAGTTGAATATAGTGATGGACTCTCCATAGTAGATGATAAAACTACTTACCATGTCTGATTAATTGACTTTGATGTACCATACTTTTATCAAGTGTTGGTGCTGCTAAAGCCGTTTCTTGGCAAAAGCCAATACTGGGCAGTTTGCCATTGCCTTCCCAGCGTTGTCTGTCCGTGCTCTATCATTCGTAAATTTATGAAGATCAAGCAAGGAAGCAGCTTCAGTGGTAAGAAGATTTTAAAAAACATTCTCCCTAACTTGCAAACAAATAAACAAATTCAGAGATGGTGCTAATCCCCATGAAAGGAGATAATATGGACCTAAAAGGATTACCTTCCAATTATTAGCCTGCTTTCAAATATTTATAAATCGTTCGCAAATGACGTCAATAACAAGCTCATCATTGAAATGGATAACCAACCAACCAGGAGATTTTGGAAGTGGATACTCAATAATGGATCACCTCGAAACAATAAATCAGGTTCTGGAAGATCAAAATAATACATTGCCTTTGTGCCTGGCATTTATTGATTAATCAAACGGCATTTTACCAACATGCTAACATTGGAAACAATCTCACCACAAAAACCTATATATCACCTAAATGTCAACTCCAAAAAATATCGACATATGAAAAGGAAGTTCATAATGGTGGAACAGTGACATTGGAACTGCACCAAAGCAGGAGAAAGATCAGGATTGAAAGGGATTTTGCAGTAGGACACTATCTGAACAAACCTTTTCACTGTATACTTAAAAGGAGTGTTCCAACAGTTCAACCTATAATAATAAAAGGCAGTGTGTGTGTGTCTCCTCCATAACTCTAAACCCATGAAACCTAGCGATCCCAAACTTTTCAAGCATAATTCTCGACCACCAAGGGAGTGCAGGAATGAAAACTGGGTGTTTTGGGTGTGTTTAAACACCTTTTGAAGATCATTTACGCTAAAATTTACACTAAAACTAGAAACAGGCTTACCTTTTGTCAGCCTGCATTCAACTCAAGGTCTTACTTCTGCCATTTTTTCTGCCAGCTCAAATATGCTTCTCGCCTCAGAATAGGTCGGTTTCTGGACAAGAAAGCTTCATATTTACAAATAGTAATATCACTGATCTTCATACCTACAAATCGCTGCATCATCATAATGCTTATAGATGCCAGTGGTCGACTGGTCGTGCTTTTATTTAATTTCCGCACATGCTTTACGTCTAACATGCAATAAGCCCGAGAATCTCTTCATCTGAATCAAATTTCAAACTTCTAACTCTGGAATTGACCTCAGCAGCGATTCCGACTCCTAAAAGTGTTAATTTGTCCAATTTGGATATAGTTGGACCTCAACAGACCTCAATGGACCTCAACAGTTTCGTTGGAGTGCTTGCTTGAGTGCTTAAGCTACTTGGCAAGTGCTCCACAAGCAGCTTGGTAATGGAAAACCTGACTGTTCACCATTCTCTTACCTTTCATTTGCTGTATTTGTTTTTTGACTTTGATGATGACTGATGATTATACATGACTTTGATGTTAAACTTTGAGTGGTATTCTTATGTCTGTGAAGTCAGGGCACGTTGCACTTTACCTGTTTTCAATTCAAGGTGTGGATTATACCATTACAAAAAAGGGGGAGTTGTTGATTGTACCATTACAGAAAAGGGGCGTGAAAAAAACCACAATACTGCACTATACTGCAGTATTATTTGCAAAATAATAATTGTACATGTCCCTGGGGTGGGAGAAGGGAGGGAAAGAGGTGGGGTGGAAGGACCTCCCCTCTGCTTGCACTGCCTTCCCCACCCCTCACACTGCCTTCCCTTCTCACGCTGACTTCCATTCCTCTCCCCATGTTCCCTTCACTTCCCATCTTCTCACATGACCTTCTCCTCTGCTCACACTGCCTTCCCCTTCCCTCTCCTCACGTTGCCTTCACTTCCCATCTCCTCACAGTACCTTCACCTCTCCTCTCCTCAAGCTGTCTTTGCTTCCCCTCCCCTCATGCTGCCTTTGCTTCCAATCCCCTCATGCTGCCTTCCCCTCCCCTCCCCTCATACTGCCTTCCCCTCATGCTGTCTTCCCCTCACCTCTCTTTCTCCCCTCACTCTCCCTCCTCCCCTTACGCAACTCTCCTCCCCTTCACCCATAACCACCACTCTCCTCTCTCCTCTCTCCATCCCCCAACCCTCTCTCCTCTCTCCATCCCCCAACCCTCTCTGTCTCTCTCCCTCCCCACCCCTCTCTCTATCTCCTCGACCTTCTTGGTCTACCCACCCCTCTTTCGCTCCCTCCCCCACCCATTTCCCCTTCCTTCTCCCCTCCCTCTCTCCCCTTCCATTCCCACCTCCACTCCTCTCCCTACCTTCTCACTTCATTAGTGTAGCAGCATAGCAAACCTGTTGTGCATTTTGTGATACAAGCACCAAATTTGGCACAAATGTACATTAATATGTTGCGAACATTTTCAGATATTGGGCCACTTGAAATTCCGTAATTTTTTTTTTCAAATTTTTTCAAATTTCGTAATTTCAAATTTTTCGGGTGACACCGTCACAATTTCGGTCTTCGAGGCCGGCCGATATAGTGGGGCGGCTTAGCCCAAATATTCAAAATAATTGTGCATTTTGTGATACAAGCACCAAATTTGGCACAAATGTACATTAATATGTTGCGAACATTGTGTGGTCAGCAATGAAGACGAGAGTCTGAATTACATGTATGCAAAAGACCTTGTGAACCAGTGAAGCAAATACATGGGTAAGCATGAATTAAATCTAGGGCATGATATAATTTCCATGATGTTTACCTCTACACTCAATGGTGGAAGGAGGTAATGTTTTGATCCCAGCTTGTCTGTATGTCTGTTTGTCTGTTAGTCCACAAAATTCCAGACAAAGCTTGTAGTAGTGGTAGTTGTAGTGGTAGTGGTGATAACAGAAATTGTTATATAGAACTGAACTTATATTATTATTATATGCAGAAAATAACTTCATTTCTATATGCCCTGCAGTGGACAGGTTAATTGGTTTATGCACTGAAGGGGTCACCCTGGTGTGCACTGCTGTGTTCTGCCTCACTGAGTTGTTCAGGTATGATGTACTCAGCACAAGCTTCTGGTCGGCCCGGAGATGGGGGTGCGGGGCCTGTCACGGAACGTCAAAACAAACGGCCTGCCGGGGCCGCCCAAATGTCGGGCGTGAGGGGCGCGTCCACTAATGGAACGCCTCTCGCTTCCCAGATCGAGGGCCACGTGGTCAGGAGAACCTCGTCCCTTCCGGTCACACTTTGCCTATCGGCCGGCCTCGAAGACCGAAATTGTGACGGTGTCACCCGAAAAATTTGAAATTACGAAATTTGAAAAAATTTGAAAAAAAAAATTACGGAATTTCAAGTGGCCCAATATCTGAAAATGTTCGCAACATATTAATGTACATTTGTGCCAAATTTGGTGCTTGTATCACAAAATGCACAATTCTTTTGAATATTTGGGCTAAGCCGCCCCACTACATCTTCCTGTTATGAAGCGACTCTGCATTATCAGGCAACGCTGGGTACCTTTGCTAGTTGGAAAGTAAAGCAATGAAATTCGACTGCGAAAGACTAAACCAACGATGATTCCTAAATGATTGTATGCTTTTCAACTATTTTTGAAGAGCTGAAAATAATTAGGGAAGAGCTAAATTATGAGAATTAGCAGATTGAACTAAAATTAATAACATGAAGACAAAGATTATGCGAAACCAAAATCCCCAAAAAGCAAGAGGTTCAAAATGATAATTGCAAAATTTAGGAAGCCAGGAGTTACATTTACTTCGGCCAACTCATCAAAGTGATACATACCTAGCACTTTCAATACACGGAGAGACGTGTCAGAAAATAATGGGGAATAATGTTTAAATGACATGAAAAGCAAAATGTCTTTTTGCCTGAAAAATAAAGAGCAACACATCACCATGGGAATGATTCTGTGTCGGGATAACAAAACGAGAGAGGAAAAGCCAAAGAGTTAGTTACACCTTTTACTCGTAGTTACACTAGTTAGCGATCCTGTTAGTTACGCTGTCAATGAATGTGACTGATCAACTTGAGATGGAACCACCTTTCATTGGAAACCATTCTTCAGAGAATATTAGTTGAAGCACAGCATTTGTGTGCAAATAAATCACTTGTAGGGTTTATTATTATTATTTTCCAGATAAAAAAAATAATTAATTAATTTCAATAAAATTCACAGAAAAGACATGATACATCCTCAAAGCAGCAACAGAGGTTTTCTTTCATCATTGAGAAAATATCTCTTTTTATGTAAACAAAATGCTGATATTTCTTCAGTTTAGATGAATAAAGATGAACTCCTCAGCCCCCTGGACACCACCACCCAGTCATTCACAGTAGACAACTGCATCTCCTTCCTTTCATTCTTCCAATGCAAAATTGACAACATCTACAACAGCTTAACCACCACCACACCCACTCCCCCTCAAACCACCTGCCCCCCCTTATCCTGCCAACCCCGTCTCAATTCTCCCCAGTCTCCCCTACTGACCTCTCTGAACTCCTCATAGGAATGAAAACTGCCACCTGCACTCTTGACCCCATCCCCTCCAGCTTTGTCAAGGCCTCCCTTCCTGCTCTCTCTCCACTTATCACTGCAACAATAAACTCCTCCCTGTCTACAGGCATCGTCCCACCATCCCTCAAAATTGCTGCTGTTACCCCCATTCTGAAAAAACCTGGACTCAACCCTGACACCCTAAACAACTTCAGACCCATCTCCAACCTACCCTTTCTGTCAAAAGTTTTGGAACGCGCTGCAGCCACTCAACTCAAACATCACCTCTCTGCCAATAACCTGTATGAAACATTCCAATCTGGATTTCCGCTCCAACCACAGTACTGAAACTGCTCTCCTCAAAATCACCAACGACCTTCTCCTCTCCTCTGACGCTGGCAACCTCAACATTCTCATCCTTCTCGACCTCAGCGCCGCCTTTGACACCATCAATCAAACCATCCTCCTCACCTGACTTTAAACCACCTTTAACATTACCGGCACTGCCCTCTCTTGGATCAAATCATACCTCTCTGACAGATGCCAGTTCATCTCCATCAATAACTGCAAATCCCCCACTGCCCCCCTCCCCCAAGGTGTCCCCCAAGGTTCAGTTATTGGCCCCCTCCTCTTCATCCTGTACCTGTCCCCCCTTGGTCACTTAATCCGCCGTCATGGTCTCCAATTCCACTGCTTCGCCGATGACATCCAGCTTTTCATCTCCACCAAGTCCATCTCCACCGCCACCCACTCTATCCTGACAAACTGCATCACTGAAATAAAATACTGGCTTCAAATCAACTTCCTCAAACTTAACTATGATAAATCTGAAATAATCATCATTGGCGCAAAAACGCTCACCAAATCCACCCATAACTTTGCCCTCAACATGGACGGTTTCCCAGTATCCACCTCCCCTCACATCCGGAATCTTGGCATCATCTTTGACCAAACCCTCTCCTTCGACAAATACACTAAACACATCACAAAGACAGCCTTCTTTCACTTGAAAAACATCGCCCGTCTCCGTCCATCCCTCTCCTCCACGGCTGCAGAAACCCTCATCCACGCCTTCATCACCTCCCGTCTGGACTACTGCAACAGCCTCCTCTATGGTTCGCCCTCAATAATCACCAATAAACTCCAATACATTCAGAACTCCGCTGCCCGTCTACTCACCCATTCCCGGACCCGTGACCACATCACCCCCATCCTTTACAAGCTTCACTGGCTCCCCATCCTACAGAGAATCCAGTACAAAATCCTCCTCTTGACATACAAAGCCCTCCATAACCTGGCCCCATCCTACCTGGCTGACCTCTCCAGACACACTCCCACCCGCAGCCTCCGCTCTGCTGGTACCAACCTCCTGACCCCCCCCCCCCCCCATCCGGACCAAATTCAGATCCTGGGGGGACAGGGCCTTCTCCATCACTGCTCCCACCCTCTGGAACTCACTACCTCACACCATCAGAGACTCCTCCTCACTCACCACATTCAAAACATCACTCAAGACCCACCTGTTCAACACTGCATTCAACATTTAACACACAGCATTTAACCCCTGACTATCTCTTCTACTTCCACTTCCTTTTGCTTTGATTATTTACCTATTGATTTTTGTCTTTTTGCACTTGTTTTTTGTACTCTGTCAAAGCGTCTTTGGGCTTCTTGAAAAGCGCTATATAAAATAAATGTATTATTATTATTATTATTATTATTATTAAAGGTCATCAACAAAAACTATGTTCAAAAATTATTCTTGAGGAAACAATGCAGCCATTATTTTCTTTTGGAGTCAACTATTGCATGAAGCTCAGAGCATTCAAGAAAATAACCAAAAACTTTTTCCCCTGATTTTCATCACCACTTTCTTACGTAATGTTAAGTCAAAGTCTGCTGTTACTAACAAAAGGAAAACCATATCAGCCATGCCTCTGTTGGCCAAACAATCTTGTCCAAAGAAAGTGAAGGTGTAGATGAAAACCAATGCGCAGATAAAAATCTGTCAGCAGTTCAATCAGTTCTCCAGTGCTTTACTCGTGTAAAGACATGGCCTCGGCGTTTTGGCATGTGTACTTCATTTGCACATCTCAGCAGAGCTTGCCTTTGTAGGGCATCATGAATGCATTTTGTTGAGTCTCCCATGATATTAAGTCAGATGATGCACACCTCGTCCTTGTGAATGCCACAGCGAAAGGTTAAAATGTGCTCATTAAATTTTAGCACAACACTGCAAGCTTTAGTATTAAACACCTAAAGGCCCCTAATTCTCATTTCGCTTCCATTACTGATCAAAACCCCACAATTTTCTCCATTCTGTATCATCACTTTCATGCTATACATTCATCTGGGGTAATTATATACAGAGACTCACACCACAATTCGATAATTTCCTGATCTATATTCACAACTCTCATTATGAAGTATGCAAATGTTTACTTCTACATATATGATCATAGTAATATACGTATTATATATATATATATAAATATATATATATATATATATATATATATATATATATATATATAAATATATAAATATATATATATATATATATATATATATATATATAAATATAAATATATATATATATATATATATATATATATATATAAAAATATATATATACATATATATATAAATATATATATATATATATATATATATATATATATATAAATATATATATATATATATATATATATATATATATATATAAATATATATATACATATATATATAAATATATATATATATATATATATATATATATATATATATATATATATATATATATATATATATATATATATATATATATATATATATATACATACATATATATATATATATATATATATATATATATATATATATATATATATATATATATATATATATATATATATATATATATATATATACAGTCACGTGAAAAAGTAAGTACACCCCATGTAAAGTTTTGACTTTTTCAACATATTTCAACATACAGCTATTTGATCTTCATTTCAACAATATTGATAGATAAAGGTGATATAATATAACAAATATCATGAAACATTTACATTTTGTAGTCCATTGTATAATTTAAATACACATAAATGCAAATTTCGCATGTGGAAAAAGTAAGTACACCCCTACATTTATCACTACTTCAAATACCTAAAATTAGAATCAGGTGCACCAGCTCAGATGCAAATGATGAGAACATCGTTAGAGGATCTTGGAGGAACCTGTCTTATTTAAACCTCAGACATTTAGTTTGGTTTTCCCTTTGTTGTTGAAGTGTGCGGCATCACAATGCCTAGATCAAAAGAGCTCTCTGAGGCCTTCAGAAAGAAGGTTATAGATGCCTACGAGTCTGGGAAGGGATTTAAAAACATCTCCAAACAATTTGAAATCAATCATTCGACTGTCCGGAAGATCATCTACAAGTGGAGAAGATTCCAAACAACTGCCAACTTGTTTAGGCCAGGCCGCCCCAACAAGTTCAGCCCAAGAGCAGACTGCAAGATGCTGAAAGAAGTCTCTAAGAACCCCAGAATGTCATCACAGGACCTACAGGTAGCTCTTGCCACTGTTGATGTCAAAGTGCATGAGTCTACCATTAGAAAGAGGCTGCACAAATTTGATCTACATGGGAGGTGTGCCAGGAGGAAACCTTTGCTGTCCAGAAAGAACATCAGGTCAAGACTAAAGTTTTCCAATGAACACCGAGGCAAAGACCAGCACTTCTGGAACAATGTGGTCTGGAAAGATGAGTCAAAGGTAGAGCTATTTGGCCACAGTACCAGAAGACATGTTTGGCGAAAACCAAAGACAGCATTTGACCACAAGAACCTGATACCAACTGCACAGCATGGTGGTGGAAATATTATGGTTTGGGGCAGCTTTGCTGCATCAGGGCCAGGGCAGCTCACCATCATAGAATCCACTATGAATTCTTCATTGTACCAGAGGGTGCTTGAGGATAATGTGAGGCCATCTGTCGGAAAGTTGAAGCTCAACCGAAGGTGGACCTTGCAACATGACAATGACCCATAAACATACCAGTAAATCCACCAAGGAATGGCTGAAAAGAAAGAAATGGAGGGTTCTGGAATGGCCAAGTCAAAGCCCGGATCTAAATCCCATCGAGATGTTGTGGGGGGATTTGAAACGGGCTGTGGGGGGATTTGAAACGGGCTGTGCATGCAAGAAACCCCTCAAACATCACACAGCTGAAAGAATTCTGCATGGAGGAGTGGGCAAAAATTTCTCCCAGTCGATGTCAGAGACTGGTAGACAGTTATAAGAAACGCCTACTTGAGGTTGTTTCTGCCAAAGGGGGCAATACCACTTATTAGAGCCAAGGGTGTACTTACTTTTTCCACTTGCGAAATTTGCATTTATGTTTATTTTAATTATACAATGGACTACAAAATGTAAATGTTTCATGATATTTGTTATATTATATCACCTTTATCTCTCAATATTGTTGAAATGAAAACCAAATAGCTGTGTGTTGAAATATGTTGAAAAAGTCAAAACTTTACATGGGTGTACTTACTTTTTCACATGACTGCATATATATATATATATATATATATATATATATATATATATATGTATATATGTATATATATATATATATATATATATATATATATATATATTGTTACGGTACGCGGTTAAGGATGGTATGTTTGCTGAGCGGAGGCTCCGCGACCGAACAGTTGTTCCCCGACTAAACCCGATTCACCCAAACGTTGGCCGTATCGTGCCACAGATATTCAATGTGGAAAAGACCAAGACGACGAATGCAAAGAGGAAGAAGAAGAAGACGTACAGAAGAGTAACGGGGTTTATTATTATTTACACACACATAAGCAAAAAGAGCAGTCACGGGTATTTACAGCGGACATGAAAAAGCAGGTAACACAGTGCAAATTACTAGCTATACTGACTTAGTTTACTACCCAGGACAGCATGAACAGAACAAACTCATGTACGCAAATGGATGGAAGGGTAGGAATCGTTTGGAGGGATGAGCAGGTGGGATCACAGGGCACAGCGAGCAGGTCCACTCCGGGCGGGAAGCGAGGAGCCGGCAGCTCCTTGTATTTGGCTTTACAGCGCACGCCGGCAGGGTCACTCGGCGGGTTGAAACGGGGCTGGTTGAAGCGGCTCTTTGTCAAAGGCTTTTCGTATCTCTCACGCAACTCCGGTGCAACTCTGAACTCTCTCCCGTTGGACTGCCAACCCTCTTACGCACCTGGACTCATCTGCCGTATCTCTGGTGTAGCTTGTTCCAGCGATCGTCGCACCCTTCTGTCATACCTTCAGCGCGGGTCTGACACGCCCCCCTCGGTCCCCCCCCCCCCCCCCCCGTGCTCTGTTTCGTGACCTTGTATGGTAATCCCACGGGCTTGTCTGCTTATTTGGGCATGGCGCCGACGGCACGCCGCTCGTGGCGAGCCATGGCCTTGTTTCCTTATTTGGGCATGGGGCTGAACAGCCCTGCCCTTCGTGGCGCGCCCTGGGCTTGCCTCTCCCGGGCGACCCCGCCCCTCCTGTTCAAACAGAGCACGGAGCACATATTCACTATAGCAGATAAATGAGAGGGCGTGCACCCCACGCTTGTGAACTGCTTTACCCGCAGATGGAGAGTTTGGCTGGGAAATGGAAGTATTGAAGGGGAGCTATTCTTAATTGATTCGGTGCAATGGAGTATTATTTTAATGGAAGACAAGGCCTTACCCTAAAACACATAATAAGATATAAGCTACTGAACAAGGGTTTTATCGCGTCCTTCAATGTGGTGTTTCATGGAATTAACTACCGAGACGCCCTTTTTACCTTTACACAACTCTGGAGGCAGGAGGGGCCATATCCAACCAATGTTACACAACAATTTACCTCTACAATACACACAATCAAAAAAATGCAATCCTCATAACCGCAACACTGCACCCTCCTCCTCTTAGGCATGTCCCGGGCCTATAACTTTAATTAGTGTGACACGTAGGTGTAGATCCCTCTACTTTTAACCTGACCCTGAGTGCGACAGCTTTAAAACATAGATAAATATGTCCCGCTGCTCCATTGCACCCTGCCTAACAGACTCACGCCCACAGCTAACCGAATTGCGGAATGGTCTTGAAACTATACATTGACGGTGGGGAGCATTATTTACAATGACGCTACTTTATTTACAAAACGCAACCCAGGACCTGTGATTGTTCTTTCTGGGGGGGAGACAGTCTGCTCTGCATCGACGCACAATGAAAGCACCCATAAAATGCACCAAAGCACCCTCAAGCACCAATCGGTGCAGTCATCATTGTTCACTGAATAAAATAAATCGACAACCCCTAACCCTGCAGGTGGTCTCTTGCTCTTCGGCTCCCTCTGCTGGCTATTTTCTCTCTTCCAGATGTTGTCATTTTCTTTGCTGGCAGCCTATTTGTATTACAATAAAATGCACCCAACGTGTCCATGTTATTTTAGTTTATTTATGGCCCACAGGGCCGACTAGTGTGGTTCACCTGTGGGGCATCGGTGCCCTGTGGCCAAGGTCCGCCAGCAAGTTTTCGGGCCCTCATGGCCAGTTCCAGCAGGGGGGCCATGCCCCAACCCATGGGGTCCATCAGTGGTGCTCGGCCACAGACATGTGGTCCATAATGTGGTGCATCGATGCAGACAGCTGGTTCTGGGAGTTCCGGGCGCACAATGGCGGACTCACGCACGCTCCCCTCGGCGCCCAATGGCGCACAGGTCATGTGGGAGACAAAAGGGGGAAGACAGATGAGCGAGGGGTAAGGTCACAAGGGTACACATCAAACAAGGCAATGCAGGGCGAAATGCGTACGGAGAGCGAAGTGAGAAAGCTCGTCTCTACCGTACGTCACCCCCCCTGTCACCTACACTACCCTTGCCCTTACCCCATATGTACAAAATCTACACATTTACAAATTTGTCGCTAATGTCACGTCTTCCCCATATTTCTTCGACACAAAATTCGTCTTCACAATCCCTCTATCCAAAATTTGCCATCATCAATCCTCATAAGGAGGGAGAGATGGAACACAAGCACAATGTCACACCCACGTCATGATGAGTCTCACAATCCAAAACATTTGCACATAAAAAATAATCAAAACATGGCATGGTGTGGAGGTACGTCACCTCAGGTGAGTGGATGCAGATGGTGCGAGGAGACTCCAATCCTAACTATCCTCTAAATGACTTCAACACACATTACACTACCCGGGGTCTTTCCCTGCCAATCCATTGGCCATCTTACACTATGGGTTCTAAAAACCAATTCCCATTGACCAAACTGTGGTGCTTCTCAATTTGGGGTCTCACTCCCCCGATTCATCTCCCGGGTGCCCTTGCACAATTTCTGGGCTGGGTCGTGTAGCTCTCCCAGCAGGTCTACCCACCTGCACACCTCCACCACTGTAGTTGCCACCCGAGCTTACCTAGCTCCTCACCCTAACCTATCTAACTGGGGAAGGCCCCTCCTGGCTCTGTCACCCCTTGGTGCCCTCTGGCACTGGGCTACCCGGGTCCGTCCTCCGGATCCTCGGGCCCCATCCACAACAACTCTACCGGCTCCCAGAGCCCACCTGCGGCCTCACCTGGCCGACATCCTCACAGTGGTGGAGTGCCCAAACCAACTACACACAGTAACAGGCTACATGCCCAGCCATTTCCACAACACTAATGCACCCATCCAAACATCATTCTTTCACCCGCACCACAGATGCCAATATCCAACCACAATTTACCTGTACCCTCTACCTAAAACTTACACTACTCGCCCCGGGTATTCGTGATGGGGGTCCACTCTTCCCCCATTCACACCTTCGCACCATCCACTCCACTCCATAGTTTCCATCCTACTCACTCCACGACCATCCATTCCAATACTCCAGATATTCCACACTACCATTTATTCCACACAACCATTCTCCATACACCTGTTCTTCATACCTGTTGTTGCACACCTGTGCAATCATACCTGGTGCCACCTGCACCCTCCTTCTCCCTGGACCATTTGGTCAACACAATACCCATCACCATCACTCATCCATACACTGCTCCATCCACCTGTTCAGTTGCACACCTGTGCAATCACACCTGTTCTTCACACGCTTTTCACAATACACTTCTATACACCTCCAACACTCACACGGCATCATCTAAACTACCTGTTGCCCTACTAACTTAGTGCTCCCCGTCTTCCCTTTAAACTAAGCACATACCACGTCATTATCATCCACACTAATCTACCTGCGTCCCCACTACAGGTATCCTTGTCACGAACTAATCTTAACGTTACCTAAGGTCATCTCTCTAGATCCCTACACACGATATATCCTAACCCACCCTCGGCGAGCTTACACTGCCATAAACCCCATAAAACTAGTGCTCCGTTGCCCCCCGATTGTGAGAGATGGCAAGGTTGCCATCCCACCAAATCGGGGCATTTCCCTCTACCATCCCCCCAGTCCTATGACGCTACGAGCCCCTGTCGCAAGAGGTACTGGGTCCTGCCTCGGCATCTAGAGCCGAGGCGATCCATGAGGGCGCCTGCTCGCCGGCATAAGGTCTTATCCGGTTGGCATGGACGATCCGAGGGTGGGCCCGTGGCCCCATTTTGATCTTAATGACCACGTCACAGATTTGCGACAGGACGACTCCTGGGCCTTGCCAGGGGGAGGTGAGTTTTGGGCACCTGCCCTTCCGCCTCCGGGGATTAAAGAACCAAATCTTCATCCCCGGAGCGTATTGACTCCCCTGGCTCCAGTCGTCCTACCTGTGCTTCATCTTGGCCCCCGCCAGATGGAGCTGGCGGCGGGCGAAGGCATGGACCCGCTCCATGCCTTCCTCCAAGTGACGTGCGTAACCTTCCCTCGGCGGTGTATCCGTGGTGTCTGGCTCGGGACCGCATAGCAAGTCGGCGGGAGCCCGTAACTCCCGCCCATACATAAGCAACGCTGGACTGCATGCGGTGGCCCCGTGCTGGCTAGTTCGGTAGGCCATCAAAAGGTACGAGAGATGTTCGTCCCAGTCATCCTGACAGGTGGTGGTGAACAATGCCAGTTGTTGGATCAATGTTCGATTGAACCTTTCCACCATCCCGTCAGATTGTGGCCGCAAGGGCGTGGTTCTGGTTTTCCGAATTGACAGGAGTCTGCACACATCTTTTAATAATTGACTCTCAAAATTTCGTCCCTGATCGGTGTGCAGCTCCTGTGGAATCCCGTGCCGACATACAAATCCTTCTACGAAGGCCTGCGCCACAACCCCGGCTTCTTGGTTGGGGAGGGCGTAGGCCTCCGGCCACTTGGTGAAATAGTCCATTACAACGAGGATATACTTATTACCTTGGCGGGTGCGGGGCAGCGGTCCTAGAATATCCACAGCCACCCGCTCAAGGGGGGCCCCCACCTGATGTAATTGAAGGGGGGCCCTCATCCTCCGTGCTGGCCCCTTTTTGGCAGAACAGGCGTCGCATCTCCGACACCAGTCCTGTATGTCGCGCCCCATATTCACCCAATAGAACCTCCGGCGGACCCGAGATATTGTCTTTGTCCTGCCCAAATGGCCGCCGGAGCGGGTACCATGCACCTGTTGTAAGATGACGTTCTTGAATTTGTCTGGGACTATCACCAGCCAGGAAGTTCTATCAGAGGGAACCTCCACCCACTTGCGATATAAGATGTTGCCTTTCAACTCCAGGGTCTGCCACTGAGCCCAATACGCCTTTGTTTGCGCCCCGAGGGGGGTGACCTCTTCCCCCTTTGGTCTTTGCCCCAATTTGACCCAATTGAACACCGGCCCCAGGACAGGATCCTCCTGCTGGGCCGTGCTCCAAGCCAAATTTCCAAATTCCTCGGCCGCGGTTAGTGGCAAAATTGGCCCTCTCACCCGGGTTGCCCGGACGACGAGAATCGGGGCAGAATCGCCCAATTGTTCCCTCTCCTCGTGTCTCGCACAAAATTTGCAGTTTTCCCCCAGACAAAGACGCCGAGAGAGTGCGTCCGCGTTACCATGGGCCTTCCCGGCCCTATGGGTCACATTGAAATCGTACTGCTGCAACTTTTCCAACTACCTTGCAATTTGGCCCTCCGGTTCCTTGAACCGAAGGAGCCATTGCAGGGAGGAATGGTCAGTTCGAACCGAAAATTTCCGCCCGTACAGGTACGGGTGGAAATGGTTCATGGCAGCCAGCATAGCCAATAACTCTTTGCGAGTGACACAATAATTTCGCTCGGGCCGACTTAAGGCCCGACTATAATAACCAATCACTCTCTCCACGCCCTCCTGTGTCTGAGACAAAACTGCGCCCAATCCTTCCTGGCTCGCATCCGTGTCCAGGGTAAATGTCCCGTTACTAGTGGGGTAAGCTAGAAGGGGTGCGGATGTTAGACACCCCTTCAATTTTTGGAAGGCCTCGTGGCACTCCCGCGTCCAATTAAATCGCGCCCCCTTCTCCGTAAGCCGGTGGAGGGGACGGGCCAACTCCGCAAATTTCGCCACAAAGCGCCGGTAGTAGGAGCAGAGTCCCAAAAATCCCCGCACCTCCTTGATGGTACGTGGTGCGGGCCACTCCTCTACCGCCTTAATTTTGTCTGGGTCCGTTTTTACCCCCTCGCGGCCGATCACGTGACCTAGATAGGCCACCTCTCTTGCAAACAAAGTGCACTTACTCGGGTTCAGCTTTAACCCTGCCTGTCTGAGGCACCCGAACACCTGGTCCAAATTAGCTAACGCCTGGGGGATGGTCTTGGCATGTACTAGGACGTCATCCAGGTATACCAGGCATGATTGCCATGGCATGCCGCCTAGTACATGTTCCATCAATCTCTCAAAGGTGGCGGGGGCGTTACACAAACCAAACGGCATCACAGTGAACTGATACAGCCCCTTACCTGTGGAAAATGCCGTTTTCTTCTTCCCTGCCCGATCCATCTCCACCTGCCAATACCCACTCTTGAGGTCTAAAGTTGAAAACCAATTTGAGCCCGCAACGGCATTGAGGGTGTCATCAATCCTTGGCAGGGGATATGAGTCCTTGAGTGTCACGTTGTTTAGCTGGCGATAGTCCACGCAGAACCGCGTGGTCCCATCCTTCTTTTTGACCAGCACAACAGGTGACATCCAAGGACTTCCCGAGGGCTCGATCACGCCTGCGTCGAGCATTTTTTCCACCTGCTCGTCAGCTTCCGCCCTCTTGCTCCAAGGGAGACGTCGGGCGGCCTGACGAATAGGCCGGGCCTCACCGGTGTGGATCTGATGTTTCACCAGGCCCGTACGTCCAATATCCTCGGTGGACAAGGAGAAGAGGTCCAAATTGGACCCAACCAGTTTGTGTAAGGCCTCCCTCTGGGTACCTCCCAACTCTACACTACTACGATTTACCATCTCGCAAATGGGATCGGGCCAATTCCTATTACTTATTGAAGGCTCCCCCTGGGGCCGGCTCAGCTGGATGTTCTCGCCCCTCACTGACGCGACTTCTCTAACTGGGGTGCAGCCAGCTATCTTCGTGCCCCTTACCATAGTGCGTGGTTCTGTGCTAATATTAATTACTCGGATGGCCACTACCGGCCCGTCCGTTTTTACAAGGGTGCGGCCCACGATTAAACCAGGTATGGATCGCGCTGCCACCGGTTCCACCAGGCCGCAGGATTCCTGCCATGTCGGGCGGGCTGACCATCGGGCCGGCACTACGGCCTCGGCCCCCGGAGGGATGGTCACGGCCTCAGGAGCCTCCAGCTCCACCCTCTCGGCCGTGCTCACCCCCTCCAATGGTAGCTCTTCCACCCCCCATTGCAGGATCCCCCGGCCCAAGTCGATTTTACAACCGCCGGCAGTCAACAAATCCAACCCTATTAAGCACGGGTCGCACACCTCCGCCACCCAAACCTCTATCTCTTGCTTTACCGATCCCAACTTGAGGGTCACAAAACCACGCCCTATGATCGGAGCCGTTTCCCAGGTAGCCAGATGCAAGCTATGATTTTCCAGACGCTGGATTTTACCTCAGCCGTCTGCACTCGAATTAAGGACCACGGGGCTGATGATCGTGGCGCTGGCTCCCGTGTCCACCACGGCGTCTAGCCCCACGCCGGCAATTTTGCACCGAATTGTCAAACTACCCGTTCCAATTTGGCCACAATGAATGACCTGTCGCGTCAACGAGGGCTTCTCCCCATCCCCTACTGCCGAACACCGCCCTGCATGCCCGGCACGTTCTAGTTTCCCGGGCCCTGGCGGGGGGGGGGGGGGGGTGTCTGAGGTCGGCTAGGCCGATCGATACGGGGCGGAGTTGAGGGCATCGGTTGGCGGGGAACCTCCCGGCGCGGAGCTCGACACTCCCACGCACGGTGACCCATCCGAGCACAATTATAGCACCTCACCTGGTAAGGTGCTTGCCTCCGGTATTCCAAATCCCCCCCCCCCCCCCCTGTATGTCCGAATTGGGGTACTCTGTCGGGGACTACCGGGGGCCACCACTGGAGCCGCCTGCCATGGTCCAGGTCCCGCTAGACGCCGATCCACCAGCCTCCGAACCATGCTCTCCAGGTCAGGGTCCCCGTCGGGGGCGGGCCCCACCTGCACCGCCACTGCATGGCGCTCGCCTCCCCAGGCCAGGGGCCTCGCTGCTTCCCAACGGGCTGCAGCATCGGCCGCCTGACTCATGGTCTGCGGGCGCCACATGGCGAGCTGTTGTCGGAGCTCCAGATCCGGAAGGGCCTGAATAAAGTGATCCAGCGCCAGTCTTTCCTGGGAACTCGCTGCCATGTCCGCGTGTGCAATCCCTACCGCGCGGCGAATATCGTGAGCAAGTTCCCCAATGGTCTCCTGGGGCTTGCGTTTACGCTGCGCATGTTGAGCTTTAACAAGCTCGCTTTGCTGCTCGATACCGAAACGGTTAATTAAAGCCGCACGGAGAGCTGACAGGGTGAGAGCACCCGGTGGTAAAGCTGTCAGCACCTCCGCCGCCGCATCGCGCAGCGCCCCTACCAGGTGTACTCCACCTTTGTCCGGACTCCAACCATTGCCTCGGCACACGTACTCAAACTGCGCCAGGTACGCCCTCAAATCACTCTTGCCGTCATACGGCGCGAGTGGGACTTTGTGGGTGCCCGAAGGTCGGACCCCGCGCGTCACTCCCTGCGGGATCAACGCGGGACCAAACCGCTCGGGCTCCCACAGTACGCTATTCCCGGGGGGCTCCCGCGCGTCCCCCGTCCCTCCAAACACTACCCCCCATGGTGTCGATGCCTGGGTCGCCCTTCCGCAACCCGCTACCCACGCCATACCCGCACACCCTTGCTCACCAGCACCCCCCTCACTCTCCATAGCCAGACCTCCTTGCACACCTCCTCTTTCCACACACTCCGGACCAGTCACGCACCTCACCATTGGTCCCTCACGAACACCCGGGTCTAAATCAACCCCCAAGCCGACTGAAGCTCCCCTCACATCATATACATTTCCTCGTATATCGCCACTCACCTCCGTACCTCGTCGTCGCACCTCTTCTGCCACCTGCAAACTCTTTATTTGGTTAGTGAGCACATATTTAATGATTTGAACACAGACCTTGCACATACTCCATCACTTCCTCCCTTATCTCCTTTTTAGTTTCCCTCCGTCTTTTCTTAATTTCACTCACCCCTTCTTCCATCTCCTCTAATTTTTCCTTTACCTCCTTCATCTCCTGGTGCGCCCCCTCTATCTCTTCCTCTAACGCCACTTTAACCGTTTCTATGTGCGTCCTCACCTCTCGGTCCTTCGTTTCCATTACTTCTGTCACCTCTTCCAACTTCTTCGTCAACCCCTCATGTACCATCTGACATTCCTGCGGTGTCGCTATTAATTCGTTCTTAATGTCTTTTTGTGTCGCTTTTAACCCCCCGATTATTGCAGTGTTCTTTTCCACTTGGTCCACTAGTTCCTTTTGTCCCACTGTCAGCTGTTCTACTCCCCTCGTCAGACCCTCTATTCCCCCTTGTAACCTTGCCGTATTATTTCTCACTTCTTTCTCCATACGCTTTTCACCTCGCTTTACCTCCTCGCGTACCCCTGAGACCTCCTCACTTACACCTCGTCGTATCTCCTCTTTCATCTCCTCCCTCTCTTTTGTAGATGCCGCCCTCATCTGTCACAATTCATCCCTCTGAGCATCCAATTTGGTTTCTACCCAGATTTTCACCTCCTCTATCTTGTAGGGGAAGTATTGGTGTAGACTCAAGACTCCAATGACCGGACACAGGTTTTACAAAAGGTCTGGTTTATTAACTGGTTATTCACTTCATTCCATTACCAAATAATACCGCTTAATTCAATGGACCAGGTTAACTCTTTTCGCATGGTCCTTCTCGTTCGGCCGATGTTTCTCCGCCACTCCCGTCGGGCAGAGGGTCTGATGATGAGTCCTCATTTGTTCCGTCGGTCAGAGCTTCTGCTCACAAGTCTCCTTGACTCAACGTTTGCTCTCGTTTATATGGACAAACTGGACTTAATCCCCTGTCCGCTGAACGTTAATCCTTTCTCCGCTAATGCCCCGAGGTCATGCATGCACCAAGTCCTGGCATCAGCTCGCTCCCCTCCTGCTGTGAGTTCCGTTTACCAAACGATAGGGGGGTGCTCCAGCCAGGGGCTGTGACCAGGTGGACAAGAGATTACCATGTTCGGGCACATTCCTGACACTCATTTACGAACTCGGCTTTCACAGAGGTTGCAGGTAAAATGTATCTGCTTCGTTACCAGTGTTAATTAATAAGTTACCAGTGCCAATTAATAAGTTACACTGAGTTACACTTCCACAATTCCCTCATCTTTTTGTTTTTGTTTATATTAACCATTAATCTAAACATCAATATAAGTAAACAATCAATCACTACAAGTAAACATCATTACACGTATAAGTAAATAATCAATCACTTTGGTAATCAAATTCCCTTGGGCATACACCGTCATCCTGCAAGAATCACAAAACACTTCGTTGGTCATTGACTCCTTCCATATCGTTCAATCTATTGCATTTGCATCACAAATATATTTTCAAAACAACACTTCACCATCACCAAGATACAACAATTTCACTTCATTTTCAAGTTTTGTAAAGCATCTGCACCATCTGGCAAAAACGTTTGCCTCCACACAAATGTTGACTTTGTTTGAAAGGAAGGGCTGATCACTTGTGTTTGAATCCTGGTATGAAACATTTTCTCCTAATGTCTTCATAGCTCATGCACTACTTCGTGTAGGATTTCGCTGTTGTGGTAACATTGCGGAGTCATAGACTGACCCTGCTCTCCTTGTAGCATTCTTGCCACTTTTTGCTGTAAACCATAGTAATTCCTGAACAAGGCCTTCACCCAGTTGTAGTCGACTTGCCTCCTCCCTCATTGTGAGTGGGCAGCAAGTATTGGTGTGACGTTGATTGGCCAGCAAGATGTGGAACAGGGATGCCGGATGCATCCACAATGATGTTGGGACCATGGTGTTCAGGTCATTCATGGTCCTTACCAGGAGCAACCAGCAGAATCGTGCACAGCTGTTGTGACAAGGGCACAGCCGTTTTTTGCAGCTCCATGCTGGTTCCCCGGACGTTGGTGAAGTAATAACATATGTCCCCGCATTTCACAGAGGTTGCAGGTAAAATGTCGTTGTCCTGCAACTTCTGATGTGGTGAATGTTCGAAGCCTTCGAACAAGAGTAAGTGATCGCCTTTCTTTCATATGTTGCAGTGTGATCCAGGCAAATGGTCACATAAATTTCCTTGGTGAAGGTAAGCATTCATCTCCAAGTTACACGGGAGAATGTCTTCATCATTCTTTGAGAAAGAGGGTGTATGCCATGATTAACTTCATTTTTTAGCCACAAATTTTCTTTCTCGAATCTCTTCCCAATTCCGTTAGCAATCCCTCCAAAATGTGATCTCGTCTTATCCTTATGCTCAGTCACATCTGAATCTGCTTTCCGCACACACTGAATCAGATAGGGTACATCTTACCATGAAACCAGCATAATCATGTATATCTTCTGACAGTTTCACATTCAACAATTTGTTGTTTTTCCTTAACACAAAAGTTATATTCATTTATATGCGTCACACAAATAATATTCAATCAGGTATGTATTTTATTACTAAACTAAGAATAGCATCCACAATTGCTTTCAGGTTAATATAGTTCAAAAATTAACTCATGCAGGTATTTTAGCACTACTCTAAGAAAATAAATTGTATATGATTACAATCACAAACGGGAATACCTAATTCCCAACAACAATTTTCCCAAACCAACAAATTAAACATAATGTATTATTACCATAATTCCTCTCCACTTTTTATTTTCCCTCTTTTTTTTTTTCTAACAGTGTGTCACTCGTGGTGATATGAGTTCACTGATATTGTAATTGACACAACTCATAACATTGTCGTTATGCCATTATCTTAATTCTACTGTATTCACTATTCATTTGCAACATCACTTGATTCATTCTTTTAATCTCGGTATTATTCATATCATCATAACAATCTTTCTATTTTAGGTCCATATTTGTTTCTATTCTCATCAACCTCCTACGGTTTATCAATTTGTTCCAAAACACTGCAACCAAAGGTTTTAACCAAAGCTCTACCAAACTATTTCCAATTTGAACTCAAAATGCTAATTAAACAACAATTCAAAGAATTAACTTCAATGGGTCAACAAACTCATTTTATAAACAGATCTAATTTTCCCATCCAATAATTTTCCTTGCCAAATGTCATATTGCAACACTTTAATAAACCTTCGAAAAATGTCTCCCAAATCAATAAATTCCCTTTTTACTTCCCAAATACTCATCTGTAAATTACATATTCAATTACAGTTTTTCCCTATTTGTTCGGCCTAAATGGCCACCGAAGTGGCTGCCAACATGCAGTACCGTTTTTATCTACCAAGCAAGTATTCGTCCACATAAGATCTCTACCAAAATGTTGTTTGTAAAAAACAAATCTGGGATTTCTGATTACATGGATGCACACTCTCAGGACATTTCAGGCTGCTTGTTAACAATCCACTACGATAAATTAATTCCTTTACCCACAATCAAATAATTAGTACAAATTGAGGATATTATCCCTATCACATTCATTTATAGATTCATTATGTTGGATCTAAATTTTCTCCCACTGCTGCAAGGAAGAACAATAGCTCTAATAAGTCTTTGTAATATCTCACTTCATTTACCCAGCATCAAAGAATTTATTTACTATCCATTCCCATCTGTTAACCAGTGACTTTGTTTGAACTCCAAAACTTAATTTGATGAATCCCATGTGTACAGCTACCACTTATTGAAACCCCTACTTTTGTAGAAAATATCCAAGTAAGTGTTTTTTTTTTTACACCCCCTTAACTGTTGCTCATCCATTTCTATGCACCCAGTGAGTACTACTGACACCAGTATGCCAATATAGGTGTGCGAGATTAACAAATATGTTGCAGGTACACGTGACATCGCGTTCTGAGTATAAATAACGTAGCAGCGCGTTCATGGCTGCCCCTTGGTTTAAGATTCACAATGCATTCCGTTTTAAAACTCACAATAGTTCCAACCAGCAAGATATTCTTTACTATTTTCCCATATCATCTATGCCTAATACACAACCATACATGCAGCACAATTTAAATGCTGATAAAATTCAAGTTTATATATATATATATATAAATCCATGAGCAGAGTATTCTGAGAAGTCAGTGTAAGACCTCTCCCAAATTTGGATAATTTTGTACTCCCTCATTTCTTTTTATGAAGCTCATATCCATAAATAGATGTTATTCTCATATAAATTCTATCAAAAATGGAATCCCAAGATTACTCCCAATTTTTACTATTAATGAATAGCTGCTCATAACTCAGCAAATCAAATCTTTATTCTCCATCTCCCTTGACAAAAGTGATAATTTTTATAATCAAATTATATTTCTATTTTTTTATTTTACGAATTCTCTCGATATGCGATCCCATCCCCATGGAACTATCTATTTTCCAGACAAGGCACACTGTCGGTGTCAACAATCTTGTAAGATTGATACACAAAACAATAAAAAACACTAACATTGACACACAAAAATACACACACACATGCATTATGCGTATTTGTTTGCGTTGGAACTATTATTTACAGATCAAGATGGGTGTCAATTTTATTTCAATTTCATAAAATTTGTCCTTCAATTTTAGAAATGCTAATACACAAATGGACCAAAAAGTTTATTCTTAGAAAACCCCTATGATGTCACATTGAAATTACCCTTTCAGTTCCCACAATAATTTATCCAAATTTGACTACACACCCATTTGCATGTCAGTCGACCACTGACCTATCAATCATGCGGAACACTAGTCCGAAATTCCCACCTGATCATCATGTGACCCTTGTCACTTGGTTTCAAAAATTTGCAAAGCAATTGTTCCAACTTTGTAAATTTAAAATTGTGTGCCCAACATAAAAGATCCAATTTCGGCATGTGATCAATTAATTACTAATTTGCTTACAAGCAAAAGAAAAAATGAATAATTCTTGCTCCGAAAACTTTTCAGACCCAAGAATCATCGACAGTTATTCATGTTTGTCCAGTAATCTAATTTGTTGAGGCCAATCGTCATTTGGGATTTGTCGCAATGAAGGCCTAATCATTGTCTGAGGTATCGGTCAGCACTGGTACCCTTGATCTTGGTTTAGCCTATTAACTTGTCTTCCTTTTGGTATACGGACATCCTCTTTTCCAATGTCCCATCCGTCCACACTTGAAACACCGGTTTCTGTCGTTGTCTGATCTGTGCACCTGTGCACTTGTATTGCTGGGCTGCATCTCTACATCCCTGAGTTGCCACTGCAATCTCTCGTTATCTCCTGAAACACGAAAAAATTCTTTGTACCGTCCTTTTTGGGGAGACAACTGGAAATCAGATGGGACAACTGTCACTTTCATTCCTAATTTCGAGGGCAGTTGTGCATTTGTCTCCTCCACTGTATCCTGTATCCTTTTTATTTTAAGTTCTAGATCCGTTATCCGTTCTTGCTGTTCCCGTTGTCTGGATTCACCATCCCAAAGATGGAATGCAAGCCAGTCTACCGTTAGATTCTGTCTCTTCCTGGCTTTCAATCTTTGTTCCAATCTTTCCAATCGACTTCGCTCAAATGTACCATCTCTTGGAAACTCCTCATCATGTCCCTTTGTCCACAAATACCAATTCTCGACCTGCCTTATAGCTTCGGCACCATAACGGTCGTACATATGATGTGTACAAGTACCTTTTTGTGGAATTTCTGGTTGTCCTTGTGTATTCTTGCAGGCTCCATTTCCCATTCTGCCTTTTATCAAAGTAGCGTTGGATGTGTTGTAGCTTGCTCCAGGTTCCTCTAAAGCTTCACTCGTACCTCCAGGAAGGATCTCTCCACCTGTTCACACGGTGATTTCCAGAGAATCTCCCTCAGCTGTGGCTTTTGCACAATCCAATCTCACAGATCAGTATTTGCAGATGAGCCGGAGGGTCAGTATGAAATGGGTGAATCCTCAGGTGTCCGCTATGTTTGACGGGGAAATCACACAATGGTAACCGCACATATATATCTGTATATAAACTCACCACCTTGCTCAATTTTCCCAGGTTGTCTCCACATTGATAATATCTCGCAAAGATATCAAAGCTTCTTTCTTGAGACCGCATTTTCATCAATCAAACAATCAATATATTCAATTCAATTTATTCAGTTCAATTTATTCAGTTAAATTTATTCAATTAAATTCAATCAATTAGATTCAATCAATTAACAATTCAATCAATTATTCAATTTCAATTAATTCATCAATATTCATCAATAAATCAAATTAATCATTTTGAATGACTCCTTGCATAAGCCATTTCCCCAATGATGTCAGGACAGGTCCATCCATTGACTGAGATCGACTCTCATCGGTCGTCACCTCTGGTTCGTACCTCATGTCAATTGATGAATCACCGTCCTGTCCTAGGGTCATATCTGACATATTTCCCCATTTTGCCTGGTCTCCACAAATTTTCTTTGCAACCACTAAAGGCAACTCATCCTTCATTCGTGAGACAGCCAAAATGGATGGCAGATATTAAAGTTCATTGGGAAAAATATCTCATCATTTTTTTTTTTTTTTTTTAGTACCCAAATCTCTTGGCAATATAAATTTCGTAAAACTCCTGAAATAAGACTGTAAAATTCCTTCAATCATGCTAAATTTTGAAACTCCATCGCTTGTAACACCCAATTTATCCCATAGGGCTTGAAAGTTATTTCCCAAGTTCATGCAATCATTCTGCATTTGAACCCTATGATATCATTCATAATAATCATCATGATTTTATAGTCATGGTCATATCATAATCATCTATTTAAAACGAACATTTCCTTTATCACCACAGCTATGTGGTATAATCAACAATAGAATAAAACTGTACATAGCAACAGGCTACCTCATGGCCACTTAGTATACCTATTGACAATAAGTCATAACAATATCGAATAATCATTGAACAATTCAAAAATCGCTTCCACTGCTCCAGCCGCAGCATTCGTCATTTTGTCTGCTCGTCCGCATGACCAAAACGAAATAAAGGGAGCTCAACCATTACACAGCTCTTTTAATGGCGCATGCCATAGGACCTCAACGCAATTTCGACTCGGCCAGAAAACGAGGAAATTTTGCAGGATTTTTGCAGGTCGACCCTCTTACACAGTAAATTACATCATTTCAGCATCGCATTGATTGCTGAAATATTCCAGGGTTTATACACACCTTAAAAGAGGTATGCGTGGTGTTGCCCCCTCCCACGTTTATTCCAGGGTTTATACACACCTTAAAAGAGGTATGCGTGGTGTTGCCCCCTCCCACTTTTAATTCCTCATTAAATTCCTCATTAAATTCCTCATTAAATTACTTATTAAATTGCTCATTAAATTACTTATTAAATTACTCATTAAATTACTTATTAAATTACTCATTAAATTACTTATTAAATTGCTCATTAAATTACTTATTAAATTACTCATTAAGTTACTCATTAAATTACTTATTAAATTACTCATTAAATTACTTATTAAATTGCTCATTAAATTACTTATTAAATTACTCATTAAGTTACTCATTAAATTACTCATTAACTTAACTTACATAGTTTCAGCATTGTATTGATTGCTGAAATATTCCAGGGTTTATACACACCTTAAAAGAGGTATGCGTGGTGTTGCCCCCTCCCACGTTTATTCCTCATTAAATTCCTCATTAAATTCCTCATTAAATTACTTATTAAATTGCTCATTAAATTACTTATTAAATTACTCATTAAATTACTTATTAAATTACTTATTAAATTACTCATTCAATTACTTATTAAATTGCTCATTAAATTACTTATTAAATTACTCATTAAGTTACTCATTAAATTACTTATTAAATTACTCATTAAATTACTTATTAAATTGCTCATTAAATTACTTATTAAATTACTCATTAAGTTACTCATTAAATTACTCATTAACTTAACTTACATAGTTTCAGCATTGTATTGATTGCTGAAATATTCCAGGGTTTATACACACCTTAAAAGAGGTATGCGTGGTGTTGCCCCCTCCCACGTTTATTCCAGGGTTTATACACACCTTAAAAGAGGTATGCGTGGTGTTGCCCTCTCCCACTTTTAATTACTCATTACATCGTTTCCATTAAAAAAACATCGCTTCTACTGCTCCAGCCGCAGCATTCGTCACTTTGTCTGCTCATCCGCATGACCAAAACGAAATAAAGGGAGCTCAACCATTACACAGCGCTTTTAATGGCGCATGCCATAGGAACTCAATGCAATTTCGACTCGGCCAGCAAACGAGCAAATTTTGCAGGATGTTAACTGGAATTAGTCGTGAAAATATATCCAAAATACACAAGAAATACACACCCACACAAATAAACAACATTTATTCCGTTCAACAGAACAAACATTTCCTCTATCATGACATGCATGTCTTCAAAATTATATGACCAGGAGAAAAAGTAAAACTAATTAACACTGCGGGCAGTGATGATCCGGGGACCATACCGCTCCATCCTGATTGGACGAGTGCGTGCTAGAGTCGTTAACAACGACAGTCCAGATCCGATTGTTCAAAATTTCAACTCAATCGATCGAAAAAATGAATGCAGGGATGCATTTTAAAGGTGCAGTGGCACTAACTGAGTTGCCACGAATATGGCCACGAAATTGCCAATATGGCCATCACAAAATATTTTCCTTAATCAATTGGCTCATAGCATAACCAATCTGCAAGTATTTCATCCGAAGATGTATCTCTGAGGACTTTTAATTAAATAAGTCATTTATAAATCAACGAGTTAATTTATTAAATGATTAATCAATAAATCAAAATTTTCCTTGACAGCCACATCACTTGGTCAGTGTCATGTCCAAATATCAGCTTCCTTACTCAAAAGGTGCCTGAGTTAATGTAATGTAATACTGTAATAAGATTACTGCAATTACTGTAATGATTACTGTAATTACTGTAATTACCGGAACTGTAATTACTGTAATTACCTCAGGTAATTACTGTAATGTAATTACTGTAATTTAATAAGAAATGTAATTAATTAAATAAGTACTTCATTAATCGCTAATAATTAAATAACTCGTGAATTCTTATCCGATTTACTTAACATTTGAGTGTCCCCAAAACGTTGGAGCAAAACGTTGCAACAACGAAAGTGAAACGTTGTAGCGACGTTGTGGAAACGTCAGCAAAACACAACATTTGAATGTTCCCAAAACGTTGGAGCAAAACGTTGCAACAACGAAAGTGAAACGTTGTAGCGACGTTGTGGAAACGTCAGCAAAACACAACATTTGAATGTTCCCAAAACGTTGGAGCAAAACGTTGCAACAACGAAAGTGAAACGTTGTAGCGACGTTGTGGAAACGTCAGCAAAACACAACATTTGAATGTTCCCAAAACGTTGGAGCAAAACGTTGCAACAACGAAAGTTAAACGTTGTAGCGACGTTGTGGAAACGTTAGCACAACCCAACATTTGAATGTTCCCAAAACGTTGGAGCAAAACGTTGCAACAACGAAAGTGAAACGTTGTAGCGACGTTGTGGAAACGTTAGCACAACCCAACATTTGAATGTTCCCAAAACGTTGGAGCAAAACGTTGCAACAACGAAAGTGAAACGTTGTAGCGACGTTGTGGAAACGTTAGCACAACCCAACATTTGAATGTTCCCAAAACGTTGGAGCAAAACGTTGCAACAACGAAAGTGAAACGTTGTAGCGACGTTGTGGAAACGTTAGCACAACCCAACATTTGAATGTTCCCAATTTATCCCATTAAAATCCCATTAAATCCCATTAAAATCCCATTAAAATCCTATTAAAATCCCATTAAAATCCTATTAAAATCCCATTAAAATCTTATTAAAATCCCATTTAAATCTTCAGACAAAACACTAGCAATATTATTCCTAGGACTAAAATTACCAGGACCATTATCAAACATTTATCAAAATATTAGGACCATCATCAAACCAATGAATGACTCAATCCTTTAATGACTACATCCAAACCCAGACATTTTGAGTTCCGTAACTTTAATACTTCAAATTTTCCATTCCTTCCCTTCCTGATCCTTAGATGTAGGGATGGGTTCTTTTTAGGATCATGTTGCATCGAGCATTATTTTCCAAAACAGTGTGAACATTAAACCACACCATTACCTCTGACATCCCACAATTTACACCAGCTTTTCCATGATGTCGCGATATGACCCCATAATCCCACAAAACTCTTCGTTGCTTTGACATCCAATATGAAAATTCTCATTTAACCCGTTCAAAGAACGTCCATTTCGCTAAATCGAACCAACCACAACCTTCGCCATTAATATCTATTGTAAGCGTGCCGAATCAGTAAGCATCACCCCTCCTATGAGCCTCGACCAGAGGGTGGTTGTTACTCACAAACACTCGTCGCTAGCTGTTCCATTGTCTGCCGATTCCCACTCTGCTGCCGATTTCCACTGAGCCATCAGAGTGGAATTTGGAATTTTTTTATTTCTCTGAGCTCATGAAAGTGGTGACAATGGGTGGTCTGCCATTGCTTTCCACAAAAGTATCTTTCACCTTTCAATAAAATATTTGTACCAACCAAATCTGCGAGTATGGGGCGCAGAGAAAATACACAAAAAGCAACAGCCCTGGCTTTGCTTCCTGGAAGCTTCCTGGAAGCTTCCCTCAAAACGCTTTGCTTCTCGCAAAACGTCCGCCTATGGGAACTAGAGGGAGGGGAGGGAGAAGGAGCGGGAGCAAGAGACAGGGTGCCGGAATGGACATGAGGGACAATGAGGGACAGTGAGGGAGTGTTGGTATGCAATTTTCATCCAATCGCCGTGTTTCACAATAATTCTGGACCGGCATGAGGTGGGGTATTCTGTCATGAATTTATTTGTTGATCGAACGAGTTTTAGACATGGCGGGAAAACTGAAAAAAAAAATTTCTCTCCTCTCATCTCCGAGTCTCCGCTCATCCCTCTCCTCCACGGCTGCAGAAACCCTCATCCACGCCTTCATCACCTCCCGTCTGGACTACTGCAATAGCCTCCTCTATGGTTCACCCTCAACAATCACCAATAAACTCCAATACATTCAGAACTCCGCTGCCCGTCTACTCACCCATTCCCGGACCTGTGACCACATCACCCCCGTCCTTTTTTTTTTACTTTGGACCCACGGCTTTCGTCCTACACAATTCCGTTTAATTTGTCTAAATCCGACCAGTCGTTCCAAAGATATAAGCCGTTTTGTCGCAATACCATAAATTGGAATGAGGTAAAATATATATATATAAATATAATTCCATTTCCCGGCTCCCTGTCGCACGCCGAGCAAGTCGCGTGTTTTGAACAAGTGCAAAAAAAAAAACTACTTTACACGTGTACGGGTGTGTAAACGAGTGTACCGGCCTTACACGTCTTGGAAGCAAATGGTCGCATGGTGCACGCATGCTCCGTTTGCTCCCAGGTCACAGTAAGGCCTTTAATGACCAGCGCCGACCTGGTGCATTTTATTTAGACAGCGCAAAAAATACGTATTTACAGAAATCATTTAGAAAAACACGAATAATAGCTACAGTCGTTTATCGAAGTACCATTCGTGATGGGTCACGCCACCTATATCGCGGCATCGGTGCGCAAGGAACCCCCAGGACCACCTCCTCCCCCATGTATGTACAAAACTATTTCCAAGTTCGTAAATCATATTGGACAAAAACAAGCCACACTCACCTTTTAAAGACTTGTTTGTACAATTTATCCCAGCGGTGCCTCCAAATTGTAGGGGAAGTATTGGTGTAGACTCAAGACTCCAATGACCGGACACAGGTTTTACAAAAGGTCTGGTTTATTAACTGGTTATTCACTTCATTCCATTACCAAATAATACCGCTTAATTCAATGGACCAGGTTAACTCTTTTCGCATGGTCCTTCTCGTTCGGCCGATGTTTCTCCGCCACTCCCGTCGGGCAGAGGGTCTGATGATGAGTCCTCATTTGTTCCGTCGGTCAGAGCTTCTGCTCACAAGTCTCCTTGACTCAACGTTTGCTCTCGTTTATATGGACAAACTGGACTTAATCCCCTGTCCGCTGAACGTTAATCCTTTCTCCGCTAATGCCCCAAGGTCATGCATGCACCAAGTCCTGGCATCAGCTCGCTCCCCTCCTGCTGTGAGTTCCGTTTACCAAACGATAGGGGGGTGCTCCAGCCAGGGGCTGTGACCAGGTGGACAAGAGATTACCATGTTCGGGCACATTCCTGACACTCATTTACGAACTCCTCTTTCACAGAGTTTGCAGGTAAAATGTATCTGCTTCGTTACCAGTGTTAATTAATAAGTTACCAGTGCCAATTAATAAGTTACACTCAGTTACACTTCCACAATCTGCTCTCCCATTTGTTTAATTTCTCGGGCGGATTGCTCCCCTATCTCCCGCAATTTGTCTTCCATCCTATTTTCTAACCCCATTAACCCATTTTTCACCTCTTTTATCCCGTTGTCTGTATTGGAGTTTTACCCCTCGCTTCATCCCTCATTACCCCCAATTGCTCACTCTGAGCCTCCATCCGGTTCCCCATTTCTCCCATTTTGCCCCCCATTTGCTCACTCTGAGCATCCATCCGGTTCCCCATTTCTCCCATTTTGCCCCCCAATTCATCCCTCATTCACTCACTATCAGCCCTCATTCTGTTTTACATTCGTTCCATACTGTCGTTTTTTTTCTGCATTTCCACCATGAATTGGGCCATGAAGGCTTGCATTTGGGCCGCGCTCATTGGTTCCGCGGCCGTGGCCCCCTCAACTACGTGCGCGAGAGCGCCATTTTGTGCACCTGATACCCCCTCAACCACATCCTCCATATACATTTCCCCGAGGTCCTGGGTCGATTCTACCCCGTCTATCTGTATCTCTCCCACCGGCATCCCGTCGCCTTGACCAGCCATGGCGCGATTTCAAAATTAGGGTTTTTGTAAAACAAAAGCAAATTTCGGCTACTCCAAATTTTGACCAATTTTTTTTTTTTCTAGCTGTTTTAAAAATTTGGTTCGGGCCTCGTATCCCATGCCTTTTTTTTTTTTTTTTTTTGGTTTTGTTTTGTTTTGTATACAAGATCGAGGCTCGTGAAAGAGCGAACATTAATCACACAGAAAGACAAACAGACACACAAAACAAATAACATCGGGAGCGGTAGACAAGATGGGGAGAGAGGGGGAAGGACACAAACACAACATTTGAGAGCAGGGACCGAGAGACATGGAGACATCGAGAGAACTGTGGGAGGGAGAGGGCTTTGGGGGGGAGGCATGGGAAGGGGGGGGGGGTGGGAGAGGTATAAAACATATGGACACTGCCAAGACTTCCAGGAAAGAAGTTGGAATTTCAAACAAGATGGATCTGGGGTGAATTAGTGGGGGTAGAAAACATCAAGGTTTTGGATGGGGGAAGATAAGAGATGGTGGTGAACAGCTGTTTTGAAGACCTGGAGGGAGGAGTGTGATTGAAGTGAGTGTGGGAGTTTGTTCCAGAGGTGGGAGAAAAGAGGCATGAAAGAGTGAAGGTGAGCAGAGAGCCGAGATTTCGGCAGTTTAACCATCAGAGGGTGGATGGCAGATCTTGTGCGACCTGTAGGAATATTTGGGGGACAGAGCACAGAGAGAGCTGGGGGAGCAAGGCCGGAGAGGAGTCGGTAGAAGACAGAAAGACCACCTACCTGCCTGCGGTGAGTGAGTGAAAGGCCCTCAGAGATAGCTTCATCGCGGGAGATTCCAATGATTCTGAAAGCTTTGGATTCAACAGCGTGAAGCCGAGCCAGGTGTGAGGCAGGAGCACCAGCCCATAGGGGAGAACAGTATTCAATCGAGCTGCGGATGAAAGCCTTGTATGTGGTGAGGAGCTCAGGTGTGCCAAGGAAGGACTTCGCACAACGGAGGATGCCCAGTCGGCGACTGGCATTGGAGGCCAGATTTGAAATGTGGTTTTCCCAGGAAAGATCATGGCAGATAGTGAGACCCAAAAGCTTGAGCAACAGAACTTCTTGGAGAGGATTATTCAAAAAGTGGATGGGAGGGTTGTCCAGTCGGTCTTTTCTGAGAGATACAGTAAGAGAGTGAGATTTGTCAGGATTGAAAGACATGTTCCACTTGTTTGACCAGTCTGTGATTTTGTTCAGGTCTGCAGAGTGAGGAGGCTGCTGCCTGCCGACCTGAGGGATGAGGAATGGAGCGGCAGAGAGTGGAGTCATCAGCAAAGAGATAGAGAGGATTTTCAAGAGAGTCAGAGAGATCATTGATAAAGACCAGAAAAAGCACAGGGCCCAGAACACTGCCTTGGGGAACTCCAGCCTGAACAGGAAGGGGAGATGAGAGAAACCCATTCAGGGCCACATGTGGACTATGACTAGAGAGGAAGTCTGCAAGCCATTCGTGGAGATTTCCATGCATACCATAGGAGGAGAGTTTGGTGAGCTGAGCGGGGTGCCAGACTGTATCGAAGGCACGTGATTTGTCAAGGGAGACAGCTCTAATTTCCTGTTTGGCATTGAGGACCTCCATCCATTGTTCAGACAGCAGAAGCAGCATGTCGAGAGTAGAGTGACCTGGTCTGAAACCAAATGAATTTTTTTTTTTTTTTTTTTTTTTTTGTATACAAGATCGAGGCTCGTGAAAGAGCTAACATTAATCACACAAAAAGACAAACCGACACACAAAACAAAAAGACAAACCGACACACCGACACACAAAACAAAACAGATGATCAGAGATCAAGCCATTTGAAAAGAGGAAAGATTTGATATCCAAAGCAATGATGGAATCCATGACTTTGCTGATAATTGGGAGAAGGCTGATTGGTCTGTAGTTGCAAGGATCTGTTTTTGCACATTTTTTGTGTAAAGCGGTGATGTTGGCTGATTTCCAAGCTGATGGCAGATGACCTTGAGCAAAAGAGAGGGTGAAGAGAACAGAGAGAGGGAGTGAAAGAGCGGCAGAGCAGGATTTTATGACCGGTGGGCTGATGCCGTCAGGTCCAGTTGCAGAACCAGAGTTAAGGGTTGACAGAAACTTTTCCACCTTGTCAGGAGGAAAGGACACAGAGTCCAAGAGCAGCTGGGTACGCCTGGGTACGGTGGGTACAGAGAGGGATGGGTTTGGGACACAAGATTTAGAGGCAAACACAGAGTTGAGGCATTAAGCTTTTTCACGTGCGGAGTCAGATGTGTAGCCATTTGAGGTAAGGGAGGGGATGGAGGTGGAACAAACACCAGGATCGGATTTGACCAGATGCCACCAGGATTTGGAAGAGGGAGACGAGTTTGAGAGTTCGGTCTTGAGAGTGGAGAGATATTGTTTACTGGCTCTCCTGAGGGTGAACACACACTTGTTTTTCAGGCTTTGTGAACATGAGATTTCCTTCCGTCGGATTTGCTTTCCAGGAGGCGAAGGCAAGATGTTTCTGGGAAACTGCCTCACCACAACATTCTGTGTAACATGGACGGGAGGGAGGGTATGACAACTGAATATGAGATGGGATCAATCTGTGTATGAGAGAGAGCAATTTACTTTGGAAGAATTCCCAGGATGAGTTGATGTCAGAGGCGGTGGAGATGGGAGACCAGTCCAGATGATTTATGGCTGCTTGAAGACCGTGTTAGTTGGCCTGAGTGAAATGCCAGACTCGTCGATGCTGAGGAGGCTTTCAGAGAATGGTCAGAGAGATGTCCACTTTAACAAGCACATGATCAGATGAGCCGATTGGAGCAGAAGAAGAGCAGCAGACATTTGCAGGGAAGTTAGTCATAACCAAATCTGGAAGAGAAGATACTCCGTTGACTGAGATATGCGTCGGGAAATTGACAGATTGTGTCAGTCCCAGTGAGTCAAAAAAGTCCTTTGCTGAGGAGCCATGGCTGGTGAGAGAGGTACCCACACCCAGCCAACTGGCATGGTGACAACGGAAATCACCACATACAGTGCATTCAGAAAGTATTTAGACCCCTTCACTTTTTTCACATTTTGTTTTGTTGCAGCCTTGTGCTGAAATCGTTTAAATTCATTTTTCCCTCATCAATCTACACTCAATAGTCAATACCCCATAATGACAAAGAGAAAACAGGATTTTAGAAAGTTTTGCAAATTTATTAAAAATAAAAAACTGAAATATCACATTGACATAAGTATTCAGACCCTTTGCTATGACACTTGAAATTTAACTCAGGTGCCTCCCATTTCTCTTGATCATCTTTGAGATGTTTCTGCACCTTGATTGGAGTCCACCTGTGGTAAATTCAATTGATTGGACATGATTTGGAAAGGCACACACCTGTCTATATAAGCTCTCACAGCTGACATTGCATATCAGACCAAAAACCAAGCCATGAGGTCGAAGGAACTGCCTGCAGAGCTCAGAGACAGGATTTTGTCGAGGCATAGATTTGGGGAAGCCTACAAAAAAAAATTCTGCTGCATTGAAGGTTCCCAAGAGCACAGTGGCCTCCATAATTCTTAAATGGAAGAAGTTTGGAACAACCAGGACTCTTCCTCGAGCTGGCCGCCCAGCCAAACTGAGCAATCGGAGGAGAAGGGCCTTGGTAAGAGGTGACCAAGAACCCGATGGTCAGTCTGGCTGAGCTCCAGAGATCCTGTGTGGAGATGGGAGAAGCTTCCAGAAGGACAACCATTTCTGCAACCCTCCACCGATCTGGGCTTTATGGCAGAGTGGCCAGACGGAAGCCCCTCCTCAGTGAAAGACATGAAAGCCCGCTTGGAGTTTGCAAAAAAGCACCTAAAGGACTCTCAGACTGAGAAACAAGATTCTGTGGTCTGATGAAACCAAGAGTGAACTGTTTGGCCTCAATTCTAAGCGTCATATCTGGAGGAAACCAGGCACCGCTTATCACCTGCCCAATACCATTCCAACGGTGAAGCATGGTGGTGGCAGCATCATGCTGTGGGGGTGTTTTTCAGCAGCAGGGACTGGGGGACTGGTCAGGGTTGAGGGAATAATGAACGGAGCAAAGTACAGAGATATCCTCAATGAAAACCTGAAACAGAGCACCCAGGACCTCAGACTGGGCCAAAGGTTCACCTTCCAACAGGACAATGACCCTAAGCGCACAGCCAATACAATGCAGGAGTGGCTTAGGGACATCTCTGTGGAGGTCCTTGAGTGGCCCAGCCACAGCCCTGACTTGAACCCAATCAAACATCTCTGGAGAGACCTGAAAATGCCTGTCCACCGACGGTCCCCATCGAACCTGACAGAGCTTGAGAGGATCTGCAGAGAAGAATGGCAGAAAATCCCCAAATCCAGGTGTGCAAAGCTTGTCGCGTCATACCCAAGAAGACTCGAGGCTGTAATCGCTGCCAAGGGTGCTTCAACTAAGTACTGAGTTAAGGCTCTGAATACTTATGTCAATGTGATATTTCAGTTTTTTCTTTTTAATAAATTTGCAAAATTTCTAAAATCCTGTTTTCTCTTTGTCATTATGGGGTATTGAGTGCAGATTGATGAGGGGAAAAATGAATTTAAACGATTTCAGCATAAGGCTGCAACATAACAAAATGTGAAAAAAGTGAAGGGGTCTGAATACTTTCTGAATGCACTGTATACCTCGATATTTCAAAAAGTTGTGATGACTTTTGACAAAACTAGGTGAATGAGTTGGCTAAGAGACAAGTACAAGCCGATTAGATTTTGGTTCAGGTCTGACTCCAGGTCCGGCCTATCAGTGGGATACAAAACGTAAACGGTTCAACCTGGCGGTTCTACCGAGTGCCAATTCTTGTTTTGACTTGAATGATTTTGAGCGTCTTGTGACAATGTACAAAATGCAACAAATTGGATACCATTTGCTATCAATCTTTAGTATGTATGCACTCTATCAAAGTAATTAGGATTGAGCAACTCTCCAAAAGGAGGGAACATAACCTTGGCATGAAATTACCGAGATTTTTTCCACCTCCAACACAGCAGAGATATGATATGAACATCTATTGACTGGATTAACAATGCAGGAACCCAGCAAAGTCATCTAGTCCCTACTTTATAAATACTACAAAAACTAGAGGAGCACTCAGTAGAGAGGATACCTCGCCAGGCTGACCAGTTTACATTTTGTATCCCACTGATAGGCCGGATCTGGATCTGAACCTGAACCAAAATCGAATCAGCTCGTTCTTGTCACCTACCCAAATCATTTATTTTTGGCATAACTCTCCCACAATCTTTTAAAATATCATGCTATATATCGGTTTTAGCCCCATCTCTTAATGGTGAAGAATCACTTGGAAAATGAATGAAAAAAAAAAAACTCGTATGCAGATCCACATCTTCACCAATCAATCGAATAAATTCTCCCTTGTCACACACCCAACATGCCCACAAATTGTCGTCCGAATCCACCCATGATGTTTTGAGATATCGAATCTGCCCTCGATTTTTTTCCTGTGGGCTTCGTCAAAGATGTTGTCTGCATCACCAAGGTGGCAAACCTGCAGGATCTTCGTTCTCGGATCACAGCTGCATGCGAACTGGTGGACGCAAACATGCTGTGCCGAACATGGCAATAACTCGTGTACCGCCATGTTGTCCTGCGCGCGACAAACGGAGTTCACATTGACATGTATGAATGGTATGCACAAAAATATACGAGTTTTCTGTATTATATAAACGAAAGGGTATTTATCGGTATATCATTTGTGGTTCTAAATATATTTACAAGCAAAGTTGTCCAGGTCTTTTTGGAACACCCGGTTCAACCCGCACAGCCTGTTTTGGTGACCAAACTTCAATTGATGCTTGCAACAGTTGTTACATAGAGCTGTGGTGAGGTCTTTTGATAGCTGTGATAGCATGTGATGGAGAGCTGTGATAGAACCTTACCAAGATTATTTTATGAAAGTAATCTTTTTTCATCCTACCACACACCCTTTCCCCCTCCACCTCAACCCCTCTTCTACAATGGTACAATATATGCCGGTGTGCCACAAATAATTTATCAACTTCCTCAATCTAGGCATACATCTACACGACAGTAGTAGTGGAGGATACAACTGTACCACATAAAGAACAATGAAGCAAATTGATGTCAATATTGGCATTGCAAGTCTGTTTGAGATGCAGAAATAGAAAAGACTACTGATTATGATCTCAAGGGTACCTATGGCTGACCGCTATAATGGGATGGCAAAATCAATGGATGTATAAGGAACTTCAGGGAATGTCATGTAATTACTCCCGCCAGGGAGTAATGCATTCACTCGTGTCCGTGTGTGTGTTCGTGTGTTTGTGAACAAGATATCTGGAAAAGATCTGAACGGATTTGGATGAAAGTTGGTGGGATGATTGCCCTTGAGAAAAAGAAGAATTGACAAGCGTTACGCCTCGGTCCCCCTTCGGGGAAGTGATGTGAGTTGACAAAGTGGAAGACGCAGAAAACATGCTATGATATGATATTTCGCTCAAGGTTCAGACATACATGTCGGCGGCCATCTTGGATTTTTACGTGGCGACCCAATTTTCAATAGCGTTCTTCCTTATGCCGAGATACACCGACACACCAAATTAGAAGTTGGTACTTCGCTTATTTTTCAAGATATTCCGCTCACAAGGTTCAGACATACATGGCGGCGGCCATCTTGGATTTTTACGTGGCGACCCAATTTTCAATAGCGTTCTTCCTTATGCCGAGATACACCGACACACCAAATTAGAAGTTGGTACTTCGCTTATTTTTCAAGATATTTCGCTCACAAGGTTCAGACATATATATGGTGGCGGCCATCTTGGATTTTGACGTGGCGACCCAATTTTCAATAGCTTTCTTCCTTATGCCGAGATACACCGACACACCAAATTAGAAGTTGGTACTTCGCTTATTTTTCAAGATATTCATCTCACAAGGTTCAGACATACATGGAGGCAGCCATCTTGGATTTTGACGTGGCGACCCAATTTTAAACAGCGTTCTTGCTTGTGCCTAGATACACCCACACACCAGATTAGAAGTTGGTACTTCGCTTATTTTTCAAGATATTCCCCTCACAAGGTTCAGACATATATATATGGTGGCGGCCATCTTGTATTTTGACGTGGCGACCCAATTTTCAATAGCGTTCTTCCTTATGCCGAGATACACCGACACACCAAATTAGAAGTTGGTACTTCCCTTATTTTTCAAGATATTCATCTCACAAGGTTCAGACATTCATGGAGGCGGCCATCTTGGATTTTGACGTGGCGACCCAATTTTCAATAGCGTTCTTCCTTATGCCGAGATACACCCACACACCAAATTAGAAGGTGGTACTTCGCTTATTTTTCGAGATATTTCGCTCACAAGGTTCAGACATATATATGGTGGCGGCCATCTTGGATTTTGACATGGCGACACAATTTTCAATAACGTTTTTCCTTATGCCTAGATACACCCACACACCAGATTAGAAGTTGGTACTTCGCTTATTTTTCGAGATATTTCGCTCACAAGGTTCAGACATATATATGGTGGCGGCCATCTTGGATTTTGACGTGGCGACCCAATTTTCAATATCCTTCTTCCTTATGCCGAGATACACCCACACACCAGATTAGAAGTTGGTACTTCGCTTATTTTTCGAGATATTCATCTCACAAGGTTCAGACATACATGGCGGTGGCCATCTTGGATTTCGACGTGGCGACCCAATTTTCAATATCCTTCTTCCTTATGCCGAGATACACCCACACACCAGATTAGAAGTTGGTACTTCGTTTATTTTTCAAGATATTTCGCTCACAAGGTTCAGACATGTATATGGTGGTGGCCATCTTGGATTTTGACGTGGCGACCCAATTTTCAATATCCTTCTTCCTTATGCCGAGATACACCCACACACCAGATTAGAAGTTGGTACTTCGCTTATTTTTCGAGATATTCATCTCACAAGGTTCAGACATATATATGGTGGCGGCCATCTTGGATTTTGACATGGCGACACAATTTTCAATAACGTTTTTCCTTATGCCTAGATACACCCACACACCAGATTAGAAGTTGGTACTTCGCTTATTTTTCGAGATATTTCGCTCACAAGGTTCAGACATATATATGGTGGCGGCCATCTTGGATTTTGACGTGGCGACCCAATTTTCAATATCCTTCTTCCTTATGCTGAGATACACCCACACACCAGATTAGAAGTTGGTACTTCGCTTATTTTTCGAGATATTCATCTCACAAGGTTCAGACATACATGGCGGTGGCCATCTTGGATTTCGACGTGGCGACCCAATTTTCAATATCCTTCTTCCTTATGCCGAGATACACCCACACACCAGATTAGAAGTTGGTACTTCGTTTATTTTTCAAGATATTTCGCTCACAAGGTTCAGACATGTATATGGTGGTGGCCATCTTGGATTTTGACGTGGCGACCCAATTTTCAATAGCGTTCTTCCTTATGCCGAGATACACCCACACACCAGATTAGAAGTTTGTACTTCGCTTATTTTTCGAGATATTTCGCTCACAACGTTCAGACATATATATGGTGGCGGCCATCTTGGATTTTGACGTGGCGACCCAATTTTCAATATCTTTCTTCCTTATGCCTAGATACACCCACACACCAGATTAGAAGTTGGTACTTCGCTTATTTTTCGAGATATTTCGCTCAAAAGGTTCAGACATATATATGGTGGCGGCCATCTTGGATTTTGACGTGGCGACCCAATTTTCAATATCGTTCTTCCTTATGCCGAGATACACCCACACACCAGATTAGAAGTTGGAACTTCGCTTAGTTTTCAAGATATTCAGCTCACAAGGTTCAGACATACATGGTATCAGACATACATGGCGGCGGCCATCTTGGATTTTGACGTGGGTTGCACCCACACACCAAATTGGAATGCGGTCCGTCGCTTATGCACGCATGCATGCACGCACGGACGGATGGAAAAACCATAGTCCCCCTTTCGCTCCGCTGTGCGACGGGGGACAATTAGTTTTTGGTGAAGCTCAGGATATTATTCCGGATCCAGGAATTTTTTGAAGGATTTTTTTACCATTGGAAGATAGGGCTCATTTTTAAAACATTATCTTCTATATATTCTACATTTAACATTGTGATATGAAAATAGTTTTCATATTTGTTGTAAATGTAGTTTAAACTCGTGGTTATGCGTTAGAGCGGTGTATTTTTTTAAGCAGCGTCGTCTTCAATGTTCATTTTTTTTAAATAATAAAGACATATTCTGTCATTTTAAAACCACCAAAGTTTGTAGTAGGTTTCCCCGTTTCATAAAATGTATCGTTTGATAAGTATAATGCTTTAAAACTGCTTCTTTTTTTTTTTACTTCAGAAGAGATCAACATTTATTTAGCTCAGCGAATGTCATTCGCGGTGTCAGTATTTGATGAACTTATAAAGACTTAGTTCCAGATTTGTCAATGGCTGAGGTATATTAACAAAGGAATAAAACAGATTTGGCAAAATTCCAACTTTTAAAAAAAAGATCGCATATTCACCCAGGGTTGTGAGAGGCTGAAGAAGAAGAAACCTCACATGGGCTTCCAGACCAAATAAATAATTCTGGTTCTGGCTCTGCGATTTTCAGGTTTATTACTCCCGCCAGGGAGTAACGCATTCGATCGTGTCCGTCCGTGTATGTGTGTGTGTGTGTGTGTGTGTGTGTGTGTGTGTGTGTGTGTGTGTGTGTGTGTGTGTTCGTATGTTCATGTGTTCGTGTGTTTGTGAACAAGATATCTGGAAAAGTTCTGAACGGATTTGGATGAAAGTTGGTGGGATGATTGCCCTTGGGATAAGGAAGAATGATTAGTTTTTGGTGAAGCTCAGGATATTATTCCGGATCCAGGAATTTTTTGGGGAAATTTTTTTGGGGAAGATTTTTTCTGTTTTACTGCATTAAAGCTTTTATTCTTATTCTTAAATGATTTTTTTCTCCTCTAATTCCGAGATATATCAAAATTAATTCTCTGACAGTTAGGGCTTACTTTCTTTTTCATTTATTGTTTTGGGGAGAGGGGATGTTAAACAAAACGTATTATTCCAACAAAACCCACGGCGGGAGTATGCGCTCTACTAAGTGGCGTTCTAGTTGTGGGTTGTAATTGCATGAAGTGGCACAGCAATGAACACACACACACACACACACACACACACACACACACACACACACACACACACACACCTTGAATTATAATCAGGGCCAAGTCGCATTTCTTTGAACCTCTTCTTCTTTCTAAAAACCTATACATTAATCCAGAATGGCACTTTGTATGTGAAACATCAGAAAGATCATTGATCGCACAATTAATAAAGACTAATAAAAGTGCCTCGACCCACGGTTGTGGTCATTTAACAGAAAATGTTTGCATGTGAAGTAGGATTATGAAACCTGTCTATTCCTTACATAGGTATTGTTGCGGTTTTGTGAAAAAAGAATTGACCCCCCCCCCCCCCCCCTCGTAGGTAGTCGCACCACAACATGTAGCCTCGCTTTAGTTCAGTTATTTCTTATTAATGTAAGTGTAGTCTCCTTTCCTGTGTTAGTTTGCGTTGAGCAGGCCAGTGAGTTAGGTGTTCTTTGAGCTGAAATGCCATGTGCTCGGCCTGGAACAAGTCTGGCAAGGCCGAAGGGAGGAGCTGCAGGGGGGAGTAGCCGGTAAGCCGCAAGCAGCCAATCGGAGCCCAAGGGGAGTGGCTCACAACGGCGGCGAGAGAGAGGAGAGAACGAGAGTCAGTCGCCCCGGGAGAGAGTTGGTTCGTGGTTGGTTCATGGTGATTGAGCAGTGAGAAAGCCATTGTCGCAGCACAAGTGAAGTGCCTTGCTTGTTATAAGCCTCCCCTCTGTACACGAACTCTCCCTGTGCCCTGCGCTCTGCGGCTGTGTTAATCGCGTTTGTGGAGACGATCCATTCCGGGCCACAGGTGCACGATCTCCTTGCCTGCGCTCCCAGCACACGTACCGTGAACAACCGAGGGCCACACCGGCAAGTTGTCCAGAGTGAACGGCACCAGGACGCGTTTGGAGTGCGAACTGTCCTTCCTCCTTTTCCCTGCATGAGTGAGTGGGCCCTTTGTCTGGATATAAGTTAAGACTGATTAAGCCTGCTCTGTGTCCCTTCCCTTTATCCTGATCATTGTACATTATAAATAAACCTGTGTTCTTTCTTCTATTAGGCCGTTCCCGTCCTTTCCATTTATTGGCCTAGCATCGCACGAATAAAACCACTCAAGTCGGGTTCAATAAAAGTAACGGCACGAGTCACGTGATATGCAAACCGCTCGGCGTATTCGATTAGCGTGGCTTGTGCGAGGTCCAGTCCCCGTTTTCGTGGCAGCGTGGGTACGTGTGGAATCGTACGTGTGGAATCGACCCGATACATTTTCCCACGCTCGCTGGGGGAGTGGCGACTCGGCCTCGTGGACTCGAAGACCCGAGGGGGGGAAAGGGGTTTAACCGCCCCCCCCTCCCCTCCTCTGTACGTCGACGGGCTTTGAGAGATCCGCAACAGTATATATAAAGCTCACTGAAAGATGATTCTGTGCACTTGAAACAGCTTCGTTATTGCTCTGGTATGAGGCATCACTTGTTACCCTGCGCTCGCGAATCGAAAAGCAGGGTTAGGCATTTGGTTACGTGCGTACGTATGGTGTGTCTGCATTTTTAAAATTCATTTTCTCGGCAACCGTTGGTCCGATTGACACGAAATTTTACCATAGGAGCAACTCCGCCTGTAGAATTTTTATTCATAATTATTACGGCATAGGTCACATGGTACAAATGCCATCTTGGAAAAACGTTACACCTCTATATTTCCAAAACTGCTCAAAGGAAAAAAATGAAATAAGGCTCATTGTCAAGTACTCTTCATGGGGAATAAAATTTGTTAATGATGGTCATTGGTGCCTTCATTATGACGTCATAATTCGACAAGTAAAATGCTTGATATGATCAGTATGAAATGTTTTTACCTCCACACGAACACATTATAAATTGCTGGCCAAATTAGCTTGCAACCCCGCACTTGTCAAGTGGGTATTGTTACGGACGAGTTACCTCCGTCACCAAAGGTGCATGGAGGTTATGTTTTCACCCTTGTCTGTCTGTCTGTCCGTTTGTGAACAAAATATCTCAGAAAGTTGTGGACGGATTCAGACCAAATTTGGCAGAGATATAGCATATGTGACAAGGACGAAATGATTAGATTTTGGTGAAGATCCGGATTCGGCTACTATAATTTGGCTACTATAAAGTGATTCTTCACCATTGGGAGATAGGACCAACAACGATACATAGCAGGATATCTCAAAGAGTTGTAGACGGATTTGGACAAACCTTAGTGGACCGGTTTGGTGTCTGACAAGGACGATTCCATTAGATTTTGGTGAAGATCTGAATATGGATTTGGATATGATAATTATTTAATTCTTGAAGTGATTCTTCACCATTGGGAGATCGGGCCAAAAACGATACAGAGCAGAATATCTCAAAAAGTTATGGATGGATTTGGACGAAACCTGGACAGGTTGTGAGTGTGACAAGGAAGAATCACTTCAATTTTGGTGAAGAGCCAGATCCGGATCCAACTCGTATAATTTTTTTAATGATTCTTCACCATTGAGTGATATGGCCAACCAGGCGGAGGTACGCTCTCTACTGAGTACCGTTCAAGTTGTTTCTCTACATCTTAGTCTGATGGACACTAAATTTTCACCATAGGAGTGCCTCCTCCTGTCGAATATTTAATAATTATGACGTCATAGATCACGTGGTACAGGTGCCTTCTTGAAAAAAAACCGAAAAACATTGCACCTCATCTCCAAAACCGCTCCATGGAAAAAAATTAAACATGGCTCATTGTAAAGAACTCCACATGGGGCATAAGATATTTTAATAATGATGTCATTGATACCTTACTGATGACGTCATAATTTGACAGGGACAATGCTTCGTCTGATCAGTTTGAAATTTATTGAGCCTGATGTACACAACAATTATATTAGAGAACATAAATTTATGATGTAATCGCTCACTTGGTCTGGCAGCCATATTGGATAAAAGAAAAAAACCCTTCAAAAACAGAGTTGGCTCGCATCAAGTTGACTGCGCAGGGTAAGTATTCTATGAATACCATCTAGTTTGAAATGGTGTCTTCATCAGATGAGAAATTAATTCATTCTTTCAATGTCCTTAGTTGAATCAGCAGTGTCATGCCATGGTGCTGCCGTGTCGTATTTGTTGGAAGTTTGGTAGAAGACTATGAATAGGAATAAAAATCAAGTTTCATAATGACTCAATCCATAGGGAATATCGACCATGGATAATTGGTTGTCTCAACTTCTCTTTAGAAACAAATTGCACAAGAAGTTTTCTTTGATTTTACGCCATTTTTTTAAAAGAACGATCCAGATTCATACAATCATCTATGACAAGGTTATTTTAGCTGATATTTTCGATTTATTTTAATTTAACCAGTAACTGGCCTCGATAATGTTAATACATATTCTCTGTTAGTTATTCTAGATGGGTGTTTTTGACTGATCTTTCACAGCTTTTGATTGTTAAATTTAATAACTCGTGAATATTGTTAATTTTAGCCTTTCTGGAAGATTATACACTTTTCATTTGCATAACTTTTGAGAATGGTGAAAAAAAAAAGACCACAAACAATAAATGACAGATTTCCCGAAAGCAGCCCCCTCCCTGGACTGAACAAGAGTCCACCCCAGAGAGGGAACACCCATGAACATCCAATTTTAGAGACCAGTCCTCACTTTGGATGTGAAACACAAGGCGGAGAGGGAATATTCACAAAGCATCCATGATTCGCATGCTCACGACATAATCCCTCCCCGGGGTGGACTGGTCCATAAAGTTGAGAAATCAATTCTCTTCCCGGTATTGGCTACATTACAATCCAGCGGAGATGTAGAGGACTTCAGCTCTGCTACGCTCATGCCTATGAAGCAGAACTGATGCAACCATTTAACCAGAAGAGCCTTTTTATAGAATGTAAAATGTTCCTGGCTACCCCGACAACTGTTTTGTGTCAGACTGGTTAATGTGTGGCAGGCTTTTCCTTGTTGGTCAGGATGCATGCAGCAATAGCTGGTGCGGCACTTGCTTCCTGGTATCCACTACAGTGATGGGGTCTGATCTCGACTTAACGTATTGTATTGTTTGACCAGTTCACTCCGGGGAGGATGACCATGCATTGTGGCCCTTCGGGGGCATGATGCATGCGTTTGAATGACCATGTGCTTCAGCCTCGGGGTTGAGGCGCATGTGTATTGTTATGGGGACAGCCTTATTGACGTTGTGCCTTGACCATGGGGTCGAGGTGCACGTCCGAGGCTGTTCAAATGTTTGGACTTTTTACCTTTTTTCATTGTAAAAAAGGCAGGCCTTCCCAGCGGGCCCAAAACGTTCGGGGGCATGATGCATGTGTTTGAATGACCATGTGCTTCCCCCTCGGGGTTGAGGCGCATGTGTATTGTTATGGGGGCAGCCTTGTTGACGTTGTGCCTTGGCCATGGGGTCAAGGTGCGCGTTCGATCGAATGTTTGACTTTTTACCTTTTTTCATTGTAAAAAAGGCAGGCCTTCCGAGCGGGCCCAAAACGTTCGTTCGTGGTTAGGATGTATGTGTTTTGGTTGACCATGTGCTTTAGTCTTTGGGCTAAGGTGTATGTGTTTGCTTATGGGACAGTCTTGTTGGACAGTGTGCTTTGGTCATGGGGTTAGAGTACACATCCCAAGTTGCATATAATGTTTTGGTTTTTTAAACCTTTTTTTATATGAAAAGGCACTTTCATTAGAGGGTGTCATGGAGACCTATACTCATATTGAGAAGTGGTCAAGTTGTATGACCATGCATTCTGGCCCCTTGGGATTAGGCTGTGTGTTTGATTGACCATGTACTTCAGCCTAGGGACTGAGAGGCATATGTATGCTCATGCAACAGGCTTGTTGGACTGTGTACCTTGGCAATGTGGTCAAGATATGTGTCCCCAGCTGTTTAAATGTTTTGATTGTTGTTACCGTTTTTCTATTTAAAAAAATCAAAAAAATCCACAGCGGTAAGGCATGGGGTCCTACTCCTATTGAGGAGTGGTCCTTTGTATGACCCTCCATTCTGACCCTTTTGGGGTTAGGAAGTGTGTGTTTGATTGACCATGTACTTCAGCCCTCAAGCATGTGTATGCTCATGGGGGCAATCTTGTTGGATTTTGTAATTTGGCCATGGGGTTAAGGTACACTACATGGCCAAAAGTATGAGGACACCCCTTATAATTAGTGGATTCAGCCGTTTCAGCCACACCCATTGCTGACAGGTATATATAATCAAGCACACAGCCATGCAATCCACATAGACAAACATTGGCAGTAGAATGGGCTGCACTGAAGAGCTCAGTGACTTTCAACGTGGCACCATCATAGGATGCCACCTTTCCAACAAGTCAGTTCGTCAAATTTCTGCCCTGCGAGAGCTGCCCCGGTCAACTGCAAGTGCTGTTATTGTGAAGTGGGAACGTCTAGGAGCAGCAACAGCCCAGCCGCGAAGTGGTAGGCCACACAAGCTCACAGGACGGGACCGCCGAGTGCTGAAGCACGTAGAGAGTAAAAATCGTCTGTCCTCGGTTGCAACACTCACGATCAGGTTCCAAACTGCCTCTGGACACAACGTCAGCATAACAACTGTTTGTCGGGAGCTTCATGAAATGGGTTTCCATGGCTGAGCAGCCGCACACAATCCTAAGACCGCACACAATCCTGCGCAATGCGAAGTGTCAGCTGAAGTGGTGTAAAGCTCACCACCATTGGACTCTGGAGCAGTGGAAACGCGTTCTCTGGAGGGATGAATCACGCTTCACCATCCAGCAGTCCGATGGACGAATCTGGGTTTGGCGGATGCCAGGAGAACGCTACCTGCCCAAATGCATAGTGCCAACTGTGAAGTTTAGTGGACGAGGAATAATGGTCTGGGGCTGTTTTTCATGGTTCGGGCTAGGCCCCTTAGTTCCAGTGAAGGGAAATCTTAATGCTACAGCATACAATGACATTCTAGATAATTGTGTGCTTCCAACTTTGTGGCAACAGTTTGGGGAATGCCATTTCCTGTTTCAGCATGACAATGCCCCCATGCACAAAGCAAAGTCCATACAGAAATGGTTTGTCAAGATCGGTGTGGAAGAACTTGACTGGCCTGCACAGAGCCCTGACCTCAACCTCTTCGAATACCTTTGGGGTGGATTGGAACGCCGACTGCAAGCTAGGCCTAATCGCCCAACATCAGTGCCCGACCTCACTAATGCTCGTGGCTGAATGGAAGCAAATCCCCGCAGCAATGTTCCAACATCTAGTGAAAAGCCTTCCCAGAGGAGTGGAGGCTGTTATAGCAGTAAAGGGGGTACCAAATCCATATTCAAGCCCATGATTTTGGAATGAGATGTTCGACGAGCACATACAGGTGTGAAGTGTGATGTTCGGGTGTCCACATACTTTTGGCAATGTAGTGTACATGTCCCAAGTTCTGTTTAAATGTTTTGATTTTTTCTTACCTTATTATATAAAAAGGCCTCCCCCATTAGACAAGGGTCAACAGAACCGAAAAACATGTCCGTGTGGAGCGTGGATGTTTCCTCCCTGGGGTGGAATGGTCTATAAAATTGAGAATTAAATTATCTTCCGTGTATTGACTGCAGGTCAACTCAGCAGAGATGTAGGGGGCTCTAGCTCTGTTCAGCTCATGCCTAATAGACAGAGCCTATGCAACTGTTTTGCCAGGAGAGTACATATATATTGTTACGTTTGTGGGGGTAGGGAAAAATATCATAATGGAGTTAGGATAGTATAGGTTTTAGCATGGACCATGAACGCGAAGATGAAGAATCTTGATGTAATAAGTAGGGAATCTGTCCGGTTATGAGTGTTTGTATGTCACCATAAGTGGCATGACTTTTGTGTTAACTAGACAGAGCTTAAGAGTAATTCCCCAGTGTGTAATTGCCCCTGTGACTTTTCCTGTATGGGTTTTTTTTTTTCAACTACCAGGCCGCCATACAAAACTCCATTAACCAACCACAACAACTGACATAATGCCGACAGAGACCTGGACATTACGATCGGTAAATAAGCCCCACCTCTGACTATTGTAATCGGCAATAAGCCCCGCCCAGTAGAGGCGGAGAATCGGTGGGCGGTCAAGAAGGATGTGAGGCCCCGCCCCTGAAGTGCATGATTGGACAGAGTGTGACGTCAGAGCTGGAGAGACTTCGAGAACAACAGAAGAGGAAGAACCAGTCGTGACGTCAGAGCTGGAGAGACTTCGAGAACAACAGAAGAGGAAGAACCAGTCTCTCTCTCTCTCTCTCTCTCTCTCTCTCTCTCTCTCTCTCTCTCTCTGTCTGTGTAGGATGGCCGCTTTTGCCTCTAGCTCTCCGCTACGGCTGGCTCGTGTCCGCTTTTCAGGTGAACTTTGAGCTCAAGTGGACTTTTGCGATCCTGAGGAGGATGTGTTAGTGGCGGTTTGTGGATCTGCATTGTGCTTCCCTGGACGGCTGAGGGACCCGAGGGAGGACTGTCCGAAGAAGGGACCTTGCGTTCATGGCGCCGAGGAGCAGCCATCATGTGTGCTTCCCGCCTGTGAAGCTTCGAGCTTTGATGACCAGAAAGCCAGTGAGAGGTGTCGGTTTAGTCGCTGACAACCCGACCATACGGCAGTTAGCACTGGGTTAGATGTCACCAGTGGCAGTCCCGAAAGACTAACCTAACCTGAAAACCAGTGAGGCTGTATATTTATTAGGATGAAGAAAACAAGTTTGGACATAACTACAATTATGGACAAAAGTTAAGAAGTGCATTATAATGCTTTTTAAGTTTGCAAAATGCTTGGTAGAATTCCATCTTGCCATATTTATTGCAATCTCATGTTGCGTACAAGTTGCTTGGAGTTGACCTCCACGCTAAGGCAGGCCCTTTTGTGTCTATTTTCCCACAGAAAATCCCTTTAGACTTTCAGGCCCAAAGGCTGCCAAAGTGGTCACATTAATAAACTACTGTCCTGCCTTAGACCATGTCTACACTGCCTTTCCTAATACTACCCAGGGAGTCAGGCAGGAGAGGTGTGATGCAGTTGCCCAACGGCCTAGCCACGCGCAACGTGATCAGTTACAAAGCGTTCATGATTGCTATCGATTTCTGTCCTTCATTTCACGGCCATGCACAGACCAAGCACGCTGTGCACACGACACTTTCTTTTTCATCTGTCATAACGCCGGAGGACGATTTATTATTATTATTTGCACCGAAAGGTCAAGGCTGATCGCAAAGTGCAGCACGGTCTCCATTTTGAATGTCTCACATTATTTTGTAAACGGCGAGCAAGCTGGCAGAATATATAAGGGCTTTTAATTGTTACAGATAGAAGTGAGTGTTTCTACTTGGATTCCCACTGGAATCGCTACCCTGTTCATTACATCTGCAAATGTTTGCATTTTGAACGTCAATGAAACTATCCCAGGAGTACAGTGCTAATTTGAAGCTGACTCTTGAGTGGGTCCTTTGAGTGGAGAGATAAAAGAAAAACAACTGACATGTATTATCCTTAATATTTTAACTCCACCGCCAGCAAAGAAATGTCTTCAGTTATTGTATTGATTATAAATGGAGAAACAAGCTGGCCCAAGCGGCTTTTGCTGCAAACAGCAGGCAGACATCGAGGTCCTACATGCAATGTACTGATGATGGTGGTTGTGGTGGTGGTGGTGGTTTTTATGCAGTCTGTGGTTGCTTGGCTGCATCATTTTCTGGAGGTGCGGCTGTGCTGATGATGTAATTCCCCCTATTACCAGTAACCTGGTACTCATTTTGCCAACTTCAGAAGGATGATAGGCTGAGTCAACCCACCTGGTGTCACCCATGTCTGTCTGTCTGTCTGTCTGTGAACAAGACATCTCAAAAGATTGTGGACGGATTCAGACGAAATTTGGTTGAGAGGTTATGTGTGTGACAACGCCGAAATTATGACATTTTGGTGAATATGCAGAGCCTGATCTGGATCCGACAATTTTTAAAGTGATTCTTCACCATTGAGATATAGGGCCAAAATGATGTTTCAAAAGGTTGTGGAGGATTATGACAAAACGATTTGGATGAGTTGGTTAGGTATATGAGGTATATGAGATCCTCGTGGCAAGATGTGTATACGAGTCGGTCAGCACGGGGATGGACCGAGCGGAAGTGGCAAGACCTTTATCTCCAATACACGTTTGCACATCTTGTGAGGCCAGTGTCGTTTGGTTCTTCCAATTGGGTACTCCGGCATTGCAGCAACACTGCTAGCAGGCACATCGCACTATACATTTAAATTTGTGCCAATTTTGGAAAACTCCACATACAGTATCTCACCTACGAGTAAAGATACAGATGCTTTAAAGAAGGCCAACCTATTCATTTAGGATGAAGCACCGATGGCTCCAGCATATGCTTTAGCGGCTGTTGATTGATGTCTCCGGGATATAACCAGTCACAGCATTCCTTTTGGTGGAAAAGTCTTGCTTCTTGGTGGGGGCTTCAGGCAGGTTTTGGCCATCGTACCTCAAGCTGCACCTGCAGAAATCCTCAATACATGCATCAAGCGTAGCAAGTTGTGGCCAAAGTTCAAACAGCTGAACTTAACATCAAACATGAGTGCTAATGATGATGAAGAATTCTCAAATTGGTTGCTGTCGATTGGAAATGGGACTGTGAAAACAATTCCTGCCTCGGATTTAATTTGACTGCCTGATCGTATCTGTGTAGAAGACAACATTTCTTTGGCAGAGGCTGTTTTCGGTAATTTGAACAAAATACATGCAAACTACGATGCGATGCACTGGCACAAAGAGCAGTGTTGTGTCTGAAGAATGAATCCACATTTGTGATCAATGATGATACTGCATGCTTTTCGTGTGGAAGAAAAGACAGACTTCAGCGCTGATTCCATTGCCTGTGATGTTAAATTATCAGATGGAATTTCTAAACAATTAACCCCTCTGCCTTTGCACAAACATGGTGTTGTCATGTTACTCATCAACTTTGATCCTAAACAGGGACTGTGCAATGGTGCAAGATTGGTTGTTAAAATATTGTTGCCGAACATAATAGATGCAGAAATAATTTCCTGCAGTCACAAAGGAACACGGACAACGTACATTTATACCCAGGATTAATATTATTATTACCCACTTTACCCAGAGGTCCTGCAGTGACACCATTCATGGTAATGACAGGAGGGCAGGACGGGAAATTGTTTATTACTCTGATACATTTGGCTGTAGTGAATGAATAGATATTTGCTGCTGTTTTGATGCTTTTTTGCTGTCTTGCTGCTTTTTCGCTCCTGTTTGCTGTTTTGAGATCATTTATGATGCGTGGCCTTCCTTGGTAGATGTCCTTAAGCATCTAATCCTGACGTTTATTTAAATCTTCTTGAAGGATTTCTTTCTCAGGACTGAAAACTATTATTCTTTAGTTAGCCACAACACTTTTCTTTTGTTGTCCACAGCAAGTAAGAGGACATCATTGGCATGGAGGAAGTTATTAGAAGTAAGGTCAGTACCATGTTTTCCTGGTCACCATGTACATAAGTCACACGAGAATTCCAAACAACAATTTTATAATTCACTGAAATTCACTGAAATAATATAATTATATATTTCACACAATATAATATTTCACACATCATTCACTGAAAAAACTTAAACAACTAGATAATATTACTTTGATGTTTAACTCTGAATAAGAATAATTCTAAATTTAAGCGCAGGTTAAAACCAAAGCTCAAAATACAGCTATTTCAGATATCTGGGATTTATAAACAAACATTATTTCACATGTGCATGGACATGCATTGACATATTATGTGAAGTAAATAGATTATTTATCTATATTTATAAAAGAAAGTTTTTGTTTGTTTGTCTGCATGCGCTAATCTCCTGAAGGGTGAAAGATAGGAGGAAACCTCTAAAACAAAAAATGTCGGGACGGGCCCGGGCAGGTTATAGGCTAGGTGGCGAGGCCGGTCGAGGCTGCTTCGGCCAGGCTGGCCCCATTTCGCAATTAAAAGCTGAGCTGAATTATAGTAGTCAATCTTCTATGGCCGCGAGTAAAAGCTGAATGGCCGCGTTATGGCCACGAGTAAATATATATATATATATATATATATATAATTAAAAGCTGAATTATAGTAGTAAATTCATTCAAAAAGAAACCGGGCAACGCCGGGTGCTTTCGGCTAGTCTATCTTATATATATATATATATATATATATATATATATATATATATATATATATATATATATATATATATATATATATATATATATATATATATATATATATATATATATATATATATATATATTGTAACGGTTTTGAGAAGTGGGTAACGAATTTGAGAAGTATAACGGTTTTTGAGAAGTGTAACAATTTTGAAGGAAGTGTAACGAATGTGAAAAGTATGGTTTTGTTATGTGTAACACCCTCGTAATGTAAATAATGGTCGCAGCCGTCCTCCTAGTTAATTCCATGAAACTTACACGCAGGCCACGATATATCTTTTTAAATAGTGTATTTCCTTATTCTATGTAGGCTAAATATGTGTTTCCCACTAGATTGACTTTGCATTGTATCAAACAAAATAAGCGTAGGCCCTTGCAATTTCCCCAAACATCTCCGCTCTCCAAAGTTCCTTTCAAAAGGGGGGGTGAGTGGTGTTCAATCCCGCAAGCCGCCATTGCCCATGTGCTAACCTCGGAGAAGAAAGGCGTGTCTCCACCTCGTCATAGAGGGGAGGAGTGAGCCAGCCCTAACAGCCAATCAGCACCGCGGTGAGCGACCCGGTAGGCGTGCCCTCGGAGCCGGCGGCTTGATTCCGCCCCGAGTGATAAAAGCGACTGTAAGGGACTGCTTCTCCAGATGACCTGGGAGATGAGCGAAGAGGCGACACCAAGAGGAGCCGTGAGATGCGAAACGCTCCAAGCCAAAGAGGAGAGGTACTCGGAAAGGAAACCAGCTTTGGAGAGACGCGCTGAAAGGAGGGAGACGGCTCCACCAGAAGGAGAGGAGCAGGTGTGCCGAGCCAGCGCGTGACGTCTACAGCAGCGGATACGCGACGGAGGGTTTTCCCGCCAAAAGCGCGAGGAATTGAGAGCTGCTGCCTCCGATACGACCCTGCCTCCCCTCTCCAGCAATCCACCTCAAGCCCTACCTGCCTGCAATATCCCCCGTGTAAGTGTGAACGTCGTCTGTCCTACTCGTTGTCTTGGGATGAAGTAAATTGAATAGAATAAGCTAACGATGCACTGTGTGACTGCTTTTTCCATCCATTGCTTGTAAATAATTTTGGTCGCGCTTTCTTTTTGCTTGTGTGTGTATAATAAATCTGTTCTTCCTCCGTACTCTGTCTTCTTCTCTTTTCCTTCTCTTTCGGTCGCTTTAGAGGTTTCCCGATTGAATATCTGCGGTGCGATCTGGTCAACGTCGGGTGGAATCGGGTTCTAATCGGGGAGTAACTGTTCGGACGCGGTAATACCAACCGCTCGGTAAAATAACATCTTTAACCGCGTCTGCAACAATTGGTTGTCAGGAGTTGGATTCGGACCTGGGACTAAATTTGTTAGGCCCAAATTTTGGAACACCAATTGTACTATTAGAGTAACCATTGGTGTCGAGGAGTGAGATCGGACCCGAAGCGCGCTTAACGCGCTCAAAATTACAAGCTGCCGAAATTTATTTTGTTTTATAAAACCCGAATTTTGAGATCGCGCCATGGACAATCAAGGCGATCGGATGTCGGTGGGGGAGATAGACGGGTTAGGGGTAACCCAGGACTTAGGGAAAGAAAGGGAGGAGGAGAGCAATGAGGAGGCGGTTGAGGGGGTATCAGACGCACAAAATGGCGCCTCGCACATTGCTACGGCGGCCGCACCCGCTGCACAAGTGGGAGGGATGGCCCAAATGCAGGCCCTCATGGAGCAATTTATGGTACAAATGCAGGCGTCCCTTAACCTGCAGGGTGAGCGATTGGAGGGCCAAATGGGGGTAATGGGGAACCGGATGGATGCTCAGGGTGAGCGATTGGAGAGCCAAATGGGGGTAATGGGGAACCGGATGGAGGCTCAGAGTGAGCAAATGGGGGTAATGAGGGACGAAGCGAGGGGTACTGGTGAGGGGTTAGACAAGAAATTTGGGAAGTTAGACAATAATTTTGAGGCGTTAGACAATGGGATAAAAGAGGTAAAGAATGGGTTAACGGGGTTAGAAAACAGGATGGAAGGCAAATTGTGGGAGATAGGGGAGCAATCCGCCCGAGAAATTAAACAAATGGGAGAGCAGATAGAGGAGGTAAAAATCGGGGTAGAAACCAAACTGGATGCTCAGAGGGATGAATTGGGACAGATGAGGGCGGCATCTACAAAAGAAAGGGAGGAGATGAAGGAGGAGATACGACGAGGTGTGGGTGAGGAGGTCTCGGGGCTACGCGAGGAGGTAAAGCGAGGTGAGAAGCGTATGGAGAAAGAGGTGAGAAATAATACGGCAAAGTTACAAGGGGGAATAGAAGATCTGACGGAGGAGGTGGAACAGCTGACGGAGGGACAAAAATAACTAGTGGAGCAGGTTCAAAAGAACACTGCGGTACTAGGAGGGTTAAAGGCGACACAAAAAGAAATTAAAAACGAATTAATAGCGACGCAGAGGCAATGTCAGATGGTACGTGAGGAACTGACAATGAGGGTGGACGAGGTGACAGAGATAATGGAGACGAAGGACCGAGAGGTGAGGATGCACATAGAGACGGTCACGGTAGCCTTAGAGGACGAACTTGAGGAGACGCACCGAGAAATAAAAGAGGTTAAACAAAAATTAGAGGAAGTGGAAGAAGAGGTGAGTGAAATTAAGAAGAGACGGACAGAAACTAAGAGAGAAATCCAGGAGGAGGTAATGGAATTGGTACAAGGTCGGTGCTCAACTCATAATGTGCTGCTCACTAACCAAATAAAAAGTTTGCAGGTGGCAGAGGAGGTGCGACGACGAGGTACGGAGGTGAGTGGCAATGTATATGATGTGAGGAAAGCTTCAGTCGGCTTGGGGATTGGTTTGGATCCGGGTGTTCGTGAAAGGCCGTTGGTGAAGTGTGCGACAGGTCTGGTGTGCGAAAAAAGAGGTGTGCGAGAATGTCCGACCATGGGGTGTGTGAGGAAAAAGTGCACGCCGAGGAGTGAGTGTGCCTTCAAGAGTGAGTTGGTCGAAGCGCGTGTGCGAGGGGGTACATGGAAGCGCGGTGTGGTAAGTGTTACGGAGGAAGTAACGAAAGAGTGTGCGCAAGAGGATGCACGAGAAAGGTGTGTAACGGACAGGTGCATGGGGAAAGAGTGCGCTGTCAAGAGTAAGGGGGAATGCACGCCTGTGGTGAGTGTTACAGAGGATGTAACGAGAAAATGCACGCCTGTGGTGAGTGTTACAGAGGGTGTAACGGGAGAGTGTGCGGAAGAGTGTGTGCGAGAAAGGTGTGTAACGGACGGGTGCATGAGGAAAGAGTGCGCTGTCGAGAGTAAGGGTGAGTGCGCTGTCAAGAATGGAGGTGAAAGTAGTGAGAGTGACACGGAGCGTGAGTTGGTTGTGACAGGTGAGCGAGGATGTACACCTGGAATGGAAGGATGCACACCTGGAATGGTAGAGCGTGTGTGGGAATGCACACTTGAGTTGGTCGTGAGGCACGTGGTTGGGTGTGCGGGTGAGAGCACACCTGTGATTGTCACAGAGGAGGTGACCGAGGAAGGGGCGCGAAGAGGTGTGTTGGTGAGGTGTGCGAGCGACGAATGTGTGCCAAGGTGTTCGGTGGTTAGGGGTGTGACCAAGGCTGGGAGTGGAACGAGTGTACCTGGGTGTGTAAGAGAAGGTACGACGAGGAGCATGGAAACAGCTGGAGGTATGAGCAAGAAAGGGGTAGCGTATGCATGTAAGCATCCAGGTGAGGCCTCGACGGTAACCGGGTTAGAGGTTAGAACGACTTATAGCCGAATCGGGCCCTCGGTGCGCGTCGGGCAGCTTCGCGTGCCGCGAGGACCAGTGGGGATCTGAACCACGGCGGTTTCGAAAGAACCGCCGTATGCGATCCACGCTGTTCCTCGCTTGGAACGGCCGCGTCCGGGCTCCACTAGGCGGAGCGGGCAGCCGGATAGGAAGGGTCGTCATGGCGACCACTTTCTATTGAGACGTGCCGGCAGGTCGAGATCGGGACATTGGATGGCTCCACGCCGAGGTGGTGCGTGGGATCTCGGCCCGGGTAAGCCCCCGTCCCTGCCACGAATGCGGGATGTATCCAGCCGCTGGCACAAAACAACCCGTATTCATTGCTCGGCTGTACGAAGCCGGGCTGTAGACGTGAATTGGCGCACCGAGAGGATGTAATAAGTAGACGGGTGATGAGGATAGTGTTTTGGCCCCGAAATTAGAAAAAAAAGCAAAATTTGATGTTGGTACGGTGATTGGCAGATGAAATGACAAATTTTTGATTTGTTGGATTTGGACGAGCGAAATTGATAGGGAGAGACCCCCGATGTGGTGGGATGGCAAATCCACCATCCCTCACGAAAGTGGGGCAAATGCGCAATAGTTTATGGGGTGTATGGCAGTGAAAACTAGCCCGGGTGGGTTAGGATATATCGTGTGTAGGGATCTAGCGAAGATGACATTAGGTGACGTTAAGATTAGTTAGTGACTGATACCTGTAGTGGGGACGCAGGTAGATTAGTATGGTTGATAATGACGTGGGAGCGCAATAGTTTAAAGGGACGACTGGGAAGCGCAAGTTTCAGAGGGGAGTAGTTAGCTGAGATGATGCCGTGTGTTTGAAGATTGAACAGGTGTGATTGCACAGGTGTGCAACTGAACAGGTGAATGGAGCAGTGTATGAGTGAGTGATGATGATGGGTATTGTGATGACCAAATGGTCCAGGAAGAAAGGAGGGTGCAGGTGGCACCAGGCATGAGGGCACAGGTGTGCAACGACAGGTGAATGGAGGACAGGTGTATGGAATAAATGGTATGGAGTATTGGAATGGATGGTCGTGGAATGAGTATGGTGGAAATTGTGGAGTGGAGTGGATGGTGCGAAGGTGTGAATGGGGGAAGAGTGGACCCCCATCACGGATACCCGGGGCGGGTAGTGTAAGTGTTAGGTAGAGGGTACAGGTAAATTGTGGTTGGATATTGGCATCTGTGGTGCGGGTGAAAGAATGGTCTTTGGATGGGTGCATTAGTGTTGTGGAAATGGCTGGGCGTGTAGCCTGTTAGTGTGTGTAGTTGGTTTGGGCACTCCACCACTGTGAGGATGTCGGCCAGGTGAGGCCGCAGGTGGGCTCTGGGAGCCGGTAGTAGTTGATGTGGATGGGGCCCGAGGATCCGGAGGACGGACCCGGGTAGCCCAGTGCCAGAGGGCACCAAGGGGTGACAGAGCCAGGAGAGGGCCTTCCCCAGTTAGATAGGTTAGGGTGAGGAGCAGGTAAGCTCGGGTGGCAACTACAGTGGTGGAGGTGTGCAGGTGGGTAGACCTGCTGGGAGAGCTACACGTCGCAGCCCAGAAATTGTGTGAGGGCACCGGGAGATGAATCGGGGGAGTGAGACCCCAAATTGAGAAGCACCACAGTTTGGTCAATGGGAATTGGTTTTTAGAACCCATAGTGTAAGTTGGCCAATGGATTGGCAGGGAAAGACCCCGGGTAGTGTAAAGTGTGTTAATGTCATTTAGAAAGTAGTTAGGATGAAGTCTCCTCGCACCATCTGCATCCACTCACCTGAGGTGACAGGTACTCCACACCATGCCATGTTTTGATTATTTTTTATGATGCAAATGTTTGGATTGTGAGACGCATCATGACGTGGGTGTGACATTGTGCGTAATTCCATCTCTTCCTCCTTATGAGGATTGATGATGAATTTGGTGATGGCAAATTTTGAAGTAGAGGGATTGTGGAGACGAATTTGGTATAGGAGAAATATGGGGAAGACGTGACAGTAGTGACGAATTTGTAAATGGGTAGATTTTGTAAATATGGGGTAAGGGCAAGGGTAGTGTAGGTGACAGGGGGGTGACGTACGGTAGGGACGAGCTTTCTCACTTCACCCTCCGTACGCATTTCGCCTTGCATTGCCTTATTGACGTGTACCCTTGTGACCTTACCCCTCGCTCAATTGTCTTTCTTTTGTCTCCCACATGACCTGTGCGCCATTGGGTGCCGAGGGGAGCGTGCGTGAGGTGGCCATTGTGCGCCCGAGATTCCCAGAACCAGCATGCATTGCGTTGATGTACCACTTTATGGACCGCTGTTCTGCGGCCAAGTACCACTTGATGGACCCCAGGTTCTGGGGCAGGGCACCTCTGTTGGAGACCGGCTATAGTGGCCAGGGAATCTTGCTTGCGGACCTCGGTAAGGTGGCACCTATGCCAAACAGGTGGACCACCCTTAGTTGGCCCCTGAGGCCCTAAATAAAAACGAACACAAGTTGTGCTTTTTATATTTCCAAGTAGGCCGCATGAAGCCAGAAGACGTCGGGAAGAACATCGGCCCAGCAGAGAAAGAGAAGACCACCACCAGTTGTTTTGTTGTGTTTATTATGAACCATGGTGACTGCGCACCGAGTGGTGCTTTTGGTGCTTTGTGGTGCTTTTGGTGCTTTTGGGTGCTTTGGTGGTATTGGTACTGGTGCATCGATGCAATGCGTGCTGTCTCCTCCCTCCCAACAGGAATTTCTTTTTCTTGTTCCCTAAAAAGAAAAAAGAAAAAAACACAGGTCCTGGGTTGCGTTGTAAATAAGAAATCACGTCATTGTAAATAATGCTCCCCACCGTAAATGTATAGTTTGAGAATAATTCCGTAATTCGGTTAGCTGTGGGCTTGAGTCTGTTAGACAGGGTGCAATGCAATAGGGGGACATACTTAGTTGTGTTTTAAGATTGTCACACTCAGGGTCAGGTTAATTGTAGAGGGAATTACACCTACGTGTCACACTAAGTTAAAGTTTTGTAGGCCCGAGCACGGGCCTGAAGAAAGGAGGGTGCAGTGTAATGGTTTTGAGAAGTGGGTAACGAATTTGAGAAGTGTAACGGTTTTTGAGAAGTGTAACAATTTTGAAGGAAGTGTAACGAATGTGAAAAGTATGGTTTTGTTATGTGTAACACCCTCGTAATGTAAATAATGGTCGCAGCCGTCCTCCTAGTTAATTCCATGAAACTTACACGCAGGCCACGATATATCTTTTTAAATAGTGTATTTCCTTATTCTATGTAGGCTAAATATGTGTTTCCCACTAGATTGACTTTGCATTGTATCAAACAAAATAAGCGTAGGCCCTTGCAATTTCCCCAAACATCTCCGCTCTCCAAAGTTCCTTTCAAAAGGGGGGGCGAGTGGTGTTCAATCCCGCAAGCCGCCATTGCCCATGTGCTAACCTCGGAGAAGAAAGGCGTGTCTCCACCTCGTCATAGAGGGGAGGAGTGAGCCAGCCCTAACAGCCAATCAGCACCGCGGTGAGCGACCCGGTAGGCGTGCCCTCGGAACCGGCGGCTTGATTCCGCCCCGAGTGATAAAAGCGACTGTAAGGGACTGCTTCTCCAGATGACCTGGGAGATGAGCGAAGAGGCGACACCAAGAGGAGCGGTGAGATGTGAAACGCTCCAAGCCAAAGAGGAGAGGTACTCGGAAAGGAAACCAGCTTTGGAGAGACGCGCTGAAAGGAGGGAGACGGCTCCACCAGAAGGAGAGGAGCAGGTGTGCCGAGCCAGCGCGTGACGTCTACAGCAGCGGATACGCGACGGAGGGTTTTCCCGCCAAAAGCACGAGGAATTGAGAGCTGCTGCCTCCGACCCTGCCTCCCCTCTCCAGCAATCCACCTCAAGCCCTACCTGCCTGCAATATCCCCCGTGTAAGTGTGAACGTCGTCTGTCCTACTCGTTGTCTTGGGATTAAGTAAATTGAATAGAATAAGCTAACGATGCACTGTGTGACTGCTTTTTCCATCCATTGCTTGTAAATAATTTTGGTCGCTCTTTCTTTTTGCTTGTGTGTGTATAATAAATCTGTTCTTCCTCCGTACTCTGTCTTCTTCTCTTTTCCTTCTCTTTCGGTCGCTTTAGAGGTTTCCCGATTGAATATCTGCGGTGCGATCTGGTCAACGTCGGGTGGAATCGGGTTCTAATCAGGGAGTAACTGTTCGGACACGGTAATACCAACCGCTCGGTAAAATAACATCTAAAACCGCGTCTGCAACAATATATATCTATCTATCTATATATATGTATATATATATATATATAAGTTTTTGTTTGTTTGTTCATCTGCACGTGCTAATCTCCTGAACGATGAAAGATAGGAGGAAACCTCTGAAACGAAAAATGTCAGGACTGGCCCCGGGAAGGTTATAGGCTGGGTGGCGAGGCTGGTCGAGCCTATAACCTGCCCAGGCCCGTCCCGACATTTTTTGTTTTAGAGGTTTCCTCCTATCTTTCACCCTTCAGGAGATTAGCGCAAGCAGACAAACAAACAAACAAACAAATAAACATATGTCACCCACAGGGTGAACCGTATCTTGCCCCTGCATCTGTCTATTTTACCTTTTGGTCAAAATTGAATGACCTTCAAAATGACCTTGAAGGTCAAGGCCGATCGACACCAAAAACTAATCAGCTGAGCGCCATACCACACCCTATATACCCACCAAGTTTGGAGATCATAAGATCAAAGTTACTCAAAAAATAAGGGTTTCGTTGACCTCCATGATTGACCGCAAAGTGACCTTGACCTTTGACCTTGACCTTAATAATTTCGTATGGTGAATAGTATGTCTTCATGACCAACGCACATGAAATATTGAAAGATTTTGATGAGAACTGAGGAAATAATTTTTTCATGAAAATTCCGTTTTTTCGTCATGACGTCATCAAATGACGTCATAGCGTCAAACTGTTTACAGATCTGGGAAGCACTCATCAAGGGCATTCATATGAGGTATTACTCGATATGGTACCTACGATTTCAAAATTTGACCTTGGGGTCAATAATTTTCGACCTCCAGCGCTAACCATGAAGGTCAAGGCCGATCGCCACCAAAAACTAATCAGCTGAGCGCCGGACCATATACTAGATTCCCATGAAGTTTGGAGACGATCCGATCAAAGTTACTCAAAAAATTAGTGTTTCGTCGACCTCCATGATTGACCACAAAGTGACCTTGACCTTTGACCTTGACCTTCAAAATTTTGTGTGCTGAAGGGTATCTCTATAGGACTCTGATATGCGAAGTTACAGGAGTTTCCAATAATAACTGTGGTCTACAGAGTGATCTAAACGTGAAAAAAAAATGATTAACCACAAACAAACAAACATACAAGCTGACTAATACATCTTGCAAAAACTTCGTTTTGGCAAGATAACAAAAACTTTTTTATAAATATAGATAAATAATCTATTTACTTCACATAATATGCAACACATGCTTTCAAAATTCTCTCTCATGGGGCCCGACAGAAGAAAGAACAAGGAATCGTTGAGCACGAACTGATACTGGGCTCGCGTCAGACCTAAGCACAGAAGATTAAATTCATTCAAAAAGAACCCGGGCAATGCCGGGAGCATTCAGCTAGTATTACATCATTTCTAGATATGAAGAGTTGCCAGTAACCATTTCGTAAAACTCTACATGAAGCATACCTCAAGATGTCCTAATGTCATACACACCTATGCCCGTGGGTTTCCCACAGGAGCCCCACCAGTATATTATAAAACAGGAGTGTCTGTCCGTCTGTCTGTCCTTAAACCACTCACACAGTTTTGGGGAGAGCTCCGCCAAATCTTCTGTGGAACGGTTTGGGGTCCCAGCAGGTGTCCTCCTTCCTCACAGCTTTATCTCGACTCCGCTTTGTAATTCCAGTGGAATTTGGGGCTTTATCGCGACTCCAGTGGGAGGTTTCATAAATTACTCAATACAATAACGATTTTGATTTTCCACCCATAAGAAACTGCTCCCGATCCGGAAGAAAGCACGGAAGGATGGCGATCATGATCACGAACATTCGCTGGTTTGATAATATCTCGATACAATCGTGATTTTGAGTTTCCACTCAAACGACGATGCTTTTATCCATCCAAAGGTGGGTGGGAAGTTTCATAAATTTTCCAATACAGGAATAATTTTGATTTTCCATTCATACGATGTGTTTGATATCCAGACTTCCTCGCCGGCAGATTTGTCTGTATTGGTTATCACATCAGATCGGTAAATATTCGTTTACATCACGAGTTTTTGTCATATTGTTTTTTATTATTTTAATGCTACAGTATTAATTTGTGATTGGAATCAAGCTGTTATAAATGAAAATATAGAGATTGAGTTTAAAGGAAATCACGTGACAGTTTCCATCCGTGACATTCTCGGTTTCGACATTGACTGGGTTTCAAAGCATTCAGACTGGGTCCATTTTTTGCCCAAGTCCTTCAAGGAGCAAGCTGTGAATGTCTGACATTTGACTGAAGGTTGCACAGAAAAGTAGAATGTATTGGTTCATAGTTTGCCATTTGCCGGTTTTTAGTCCCCTACCGGTGTACACCGGAGGGGACTATAGGTTTGCACGCCGGCCGTCCGTCCGTCACACAAAGAACAGTTTTCCGGACTTTTTTTCTAAACGCTTAATGGTAATGATTTCAAGCTTGGCACATGGTTTCCTCATGATAAGTTACAGATCGAGTTCGAACTTCACGACGTTTCTATCATTTTTGACAAAGTTATAGCACTTTGAACATTGGGAATTCCGCTAATTCTGATGATCCTTAACTCAGTGCCATTTTTTTAAGTTTTAATTTCCTTTAAAAACCAATTTCTCTGCAATAATAGGACCGATTGAGATCAAATTTTCACCGTAGGGGGGACTCGGTCTGTAGAATATTATAATGGTAATTATGTCACAGGTCACGTGGTTCGGCCGCCATATTGTTTTCGTGAAAACACGAAAACCCCTTTTACTCTGCAACGGCTGAACAGATCGAGGCCACAACTTTGCAGGCGGAATCGCATACCCATGACGAACGAAAAAGTCAGGGAGCATGACGTCATGCGTCACATGGTTTCAGAGTTATGACGTTTTTAAGCATGAACCTTTAAAACCGAGCTCCTCCCTCATTTTTGATCCAATCGAGGGGAAACTTCACACATCTGTTCAGCATGTCGGTCTATTAAAATGTCCTTTTGGAATTTGCGATAGGGCACGTGGTTTGGCAGATATCGTTAATTAAACGAAAATATTTTTAAAATGGATATCTCTTGTTTATTCTAGAGTTCTCCTCAAGCCGCACCGCGCGCCCTCAGCCTCGTCTCGCGATCGTCAAAAGCGCGACACAGCGCGCGCTTTCGGGGAGGGGCGGAGCCAAGCCGAGCAACATTTATATACACATCGATCATTGATCGTGAACCGGAAAATATAATAAATTACTGATATTTCTAGCGACTCGAAAGGTTCTTTATCAACAACTTATTTTGTCGTGCTTCTGCTGACCTGTCTGCAAGGTGTATAAATCGAAGTCCCGAGTGCGAATCACAGGTGAGCCCGTCCTGAGGTAATTAGCGATTGGGAACGATTCAGAACCTGTGGGTGAATAACCCTTGGTAATTTCCCCAACAGTTTTCCGGACGACAGACTGCCGGTAGGGGACATGTATTGCAGCGCAATACTCAATGCTTGTTGCCCAAGTCATTCACCAACTGGCTGTGCATGCCTGATATTTTACTGAAAGTGGCACAGGAATGTGGAACTTATTACCTCCGCCACCAAAGGTGGATGGAGGTTATGTTTTCACCCCTGTCTGTCCGTTTGTGAACAAGATATCTCAAAGAGTTGTGGACGGATTTGGACGTAACTTGGCAGAGAGGTAGCGTATGTGACAAGGACGAAAAGTTTAGATTTTGGTGAAGATCCAGATTCAGATCCGGCTACTATAATTTTTTAAGTGATTTTTCACCATTGGGAGAAAGGGCCAAAAACGATACATAGCAGAATATCTCAAAAGGTTGTGGACGGATTTGGACGAAACTTGGTGGACCGGTTGGGTGTCTGACAAGGAAGAATCGATTCAATTTTGGTGAAGATCCGGATACGGATCCAGTTAGTATCATTTTTTAAGCGATTCTTCACTATATTGAGTGATATGGCCAAAATGATATATAGCATGATATCTCAAAAAATTGTGGACGGATTCGCACGAAACTTGGTGAAGAGGTTGTGTGTGTTTAAAGGACTAATTGTTTCGATTTTGGTGAAGATCTGTTTATGGATACGGATACAATAATTATTTAATTTTTTCAGTGATTCTTGACCATTGGGAGATAGGGCCAAAACAGAGACATAGCAGAATATCTCAAAAAGATGTGGATGGATTTGGACGAAACTTGTTGGACAGCTTGTGTGTGTGAGACAAGGAAGAATCGATTCAATTTTGGTGAAGATCTGGACACGGATCCAGCTAGTAGAATTTTTTTAAGTGATTCTTCACTATTGAGTGATACGGTCAAAAACGATATATAGCAAGATATCTAAAAAAAATTGTGGACAGATTTGGATCAAACTTGGTGCAGAGTTTGTGTGTGTGAGAAAAGGACTAATCGTTTCGATTTTGGTGAAGATCTGAATATGGATCTGCATGCAATAATTATATAATTTTTAAGTGATTCTTCACAATTGAGAGATCGGGTGAAAAGCGATATATATAACATGATATTTTAAAAAGTTATGGACGAGTTATGAATAAACTTGGTGGATGAATTGGTTAGGTGACAAGAACAAGCCGATTAGATTTTGGTTCAGGTCCGAATCCAGATCCGGCCTATCAATGGGATTCAAAACGTAAACTGTTCACCAGGTGGAGGTATGTATGCGGTCTACTGAGTGCCGTTCTAGTTGGTTCATGGTTTGGCATTCACAGATTCTGCTTTGTCTGTTTGAATGTGGCCTCCCATCCTTGCATAGCATGGGTAACTCACTAGTATAGGGCAAAATAAGTGATTAGTGATTTTTTTCATTTAAGAATTATTATTTTTCATTATTTTTTTGTTTCTTGCAGTGGTTATGGGATGCTTATGGGATGGGATGGTATTTGAATCATTTTTGCTTATGGGATGCTTCCAGACTTATGAGATTATACTTATGGAACACCCTGTATATTAGTAATCAGGATATCGAGGAAATGCCCTTAATAAGGCAATGTAGCAGCACATCTAAACTCTGATTCTACAAAATGTCACAAGAAATCTTCTATGGTATTTGTTATTATTGTTATTATTTTTCCATTATCATGTATAGTTAAGTTGGTCCAGCAAAATCAAAACCGAAATAACCGAAGCAGTCTCATGGGATTTCAGTCAAACTAAAGTCAGGAATATTGAGCTTGTATTTCAGAACGTTGATCATGTTACCAGCAAATTATGAAATTATTTCAAGAGGTGTTCTCATTTATTGCAAGATTTTCATTTCTTTGGGATGTTTGAATATTATGAGAGCTTGGCCTGATTGTGCACTTTAACCGCAGTAAACATCTGCAACAGCATCAAACACACTCAAATTATTCATTTCCTGTTGGTGTTTGGTGTCATGAACACAGAATCTCTACATTATTAACACCGCCGAACATCAATTTTGACCCTGGAAGGCAATGAAACAATTCGAAAATTTGATAACGTATCTGCAGAACATGGCGTGATTAAACCTACCCGATAACATCTCTGGATTATGAGCTGCAGGTGTTTATACAATTTGGAATCTCAGCAAGGTTGGTTCAGACGCAGGTGCGATTACCGAGGTCAGCAGTCAATCATCACAGCTAACACATATTGCGAACGGCAAGCAGCCCCAAAGTTATCGAAAAAACGCCAGTAAACCATATTTTACATCCCTTCCGTTCTGCTCTTATCTAGCATTGACTCTGTAAAGCTTCAATTAGCAAAAAGCAGTTACTATTTCTTTGGCATTTAAGATTTACTTCTATCTCTCGACTGCTTATCACAGTTCAACTTTTTTGTTTATTCTCAAACTTTTGATCTGTGCTTTTCTCAGCCAGGTTCAATCCTTACATTCCAGTGGAGAACGGAGGTGATGCTTACCCTTTGTCAATGAAGGTGGACAGAGGTTATGTATTCACCCATGTTTGTTTGTCTGTCTGTGAGAAGGTATCTTAAAAAGTTATGGAAGGATTCGGACAAAACTTGGACAGACTGGGTGTGTGAAAAGGACGAATTTATTCCATTTTTGTTGAGCTCCGGAATATATTTCTTAATTTTTCTGTAATTCTTCATCATTGACAGGTGCCCGCATCCTCCACATTTTTAAAGTTTCGGGAACTGAGTGGCGTGCTGATGAGGAGGAGAGTGTCGCTGAAGCTGAAGGGAAACGTGTATGCTGCATGTGTGAGAAGTGTTATGATTTATGGGAGCGAGACATGGGTAATGAACGTAGAGCAGCAACGAAGGCTGGAAAGGGTGGAAATGCGAATGGTTCGATGGATGTGCAGAGTATCGTTGAGAGAGAGGAAGACAAATGATGAATTGCGAAAGATGATGGGAATATTGCCTGTGATTGATGCTGTGAAGAGGAACAGGTTGAGATGGTTTGGTCATGTGTTGAGGAAGGATGAAAGTGACTGGTTGAGAAGAGTGATGGAAGTTAATGTAGAAGGAAGTAGAGGACGGGGAAGACTTGGCTAAAGATGGTGGAAGAAGAAATGCGGGCAAGAGGGTTAACAAGGAGAGATGCAGAAAATAGGGCAAAATGGAGAAGATTGTCATGGGGACCGCAAGGCTAACCCCCGCTCTAGCAGGGAAAATGGCCTTAAAATGCATGTTGTATTGACAGGTACAATTGGTGGGATTTACCAAGAGGTACGCACACTCACTTCCAAACTGTCTAGCGTGAGTTCGAATCCCGACCCAACTGTAGACTATCATCCCGATGTTTCACGGGCAGTGCGATTTATCAATGTGTCTCTCAGATGGACGTTGAAGGGGCATCCTGTCTGTTGACGTTCGTTGGTGGATGTTAAAGACCCCACGGTGTCCTTCACGAAGAGTGGGCGGGCCATCGCCAGCAACATGGAGAAATTACAAATTCCTGTCCGAAACAGATGCAACACCGCAGCCTTGTTCTGCATTCGAACAAACGATTGAGGGAAAGGGCCAAAAACGACATTATAGCACGATATCTCAAAAAGTTGTGGACGGATTATGGCAAAACCTGGTGGGTGTGTTGTGTCGGTGACAGGATCAAGCTCAGATTCTGGTTAAGATCTGGATGCAAATCCAGCCTATCAATGGGGTATATGCGTTCTACTGAGTGATATTCTAGTTAGTATTTGAATCCAATATCCAACCAGCACAAGTTTCATTTAAAAAAATAAATAAAAGTGATAAACACAGCATGTTCCAAGTTTGATTTAATTAAGGAAAATGGCTGAGCTACAAACAAACCTGAAGTTGTTTTTTGCTAGGGCTCGAGCAATTTTCTCCACACACAAAATGCCAGCAAAATAATTTCAGAATATACAGCATTTTATGAAGATTTATGTGAATTACAATCGGTTCCACGTTTTGGACCAATATCACTAATCTAATGTGTATACTGTATTCCTGGCACACGGTCATCTAAGCTTCAGGAGGATTTGACCTCCATTTGACAGGCAGCTGTGCCTTGAGGTAGCCTGAGGTACAGGTACTCGTGGGTTTACCGAGTGGTACATTAGGAGCTTCATTTTCGGAGAACTTTGAACAATCGAGGGCACAGTAGGTGACGTGAATCCATGTAATGTATACATCCAATTTGCGTTGTTACTTCACCACACTCTCTTTTTTAAATAATGTACATTGCACCGATCAGTGTGCTTGGCGAAGGACTCGGGGGAGTATATTCGCACTCATTATACACGATTCGGGTTTAACAGACAATCCTCACACCTCGGTTGATAAAAGAAAAATATGCATTGCAAAGCAAATTGCGTACGTACCGTTTTACGCAATGGCCGCTCTCGGGCTTTCAACCGGCTCCAGTCCAGAGGGATGCTGCACATGCGCAGTGGAGTGAAACGCGTCTTCTTCTTTTTCTTTTAATGACGTATTCAGAGCCTCGAGGCTCTATATACTCTATATATGCCACACACCTTAACTCCTCGGTGGAAGCAAAAAAAGCACTGGGGACTTTATATTGTCAGCACCGTTTCTTTCATTAATTAAAAAAACCGATTTGCAGAGTCGAGGGTGCTTTTGGATCAGTCGGCAAAGTGTATCCGGTACGCCTGACCATGTGAACCACAATTCTTGTGCAGAGTGCAAAAGATGCGATCTGGGTCCTCCGTACCGATTGTGTGAAGATGTGATTCTAATTTTCTGGAACCTTACACCGCTGTCCGTCCGTCAGTCCGTCAGTCCGTCAGTCCGTCAGTCCGTCACGCAAAGAACAGTTTTCCGGACTTTTTTTCTGAACTCTTAATGCTAATGATTTCAAACTTGGCACATGGTTTCCTCATGATAAGTTACAGATCGAGTTCGAACTTCACGACGTTTCGATCATTTTTGACAAAGTTATGGCACTTTGAACTTTAGGAATTCTGATAATTCTGATGAGCCTTAACTCAGTGCCATTTTAAGTTTTAATTTCCTTTAAAAAAGATTTTCTCTGCAATAATATGACCGATTGAGATCAAATTTTCACCGTAGGGGGGACTCGGTCTGTAGAATATTTTAATGGTAATTATGACGTCACAGGTCACGTGGTTCGGCCGCCATATTGTTTTTCGTGAAAACATGAAAACCCCTTTTTCTCTGCAACGGCTGAACAGATCGAGGCCAAACTTTGCAGGCAGAATCGCATACACATGACGAACAAAAAAGTCAGCGAGCATGACGTCATGCGTCACATTGTTTCAGAGTTATGACGTTTTTAAGCATGAATTTTTAAAACCGAGCCGCTCCCTCATTTTTGATCCAATCGAGGGGAAACTTCACACATCTGTTCAGCATGTCAGTCTACTAAAATGTCCTTTTGGAATTTGCGATAGGGCACGTGGTTTGGCAGATATCGTTAATTAAACGAAAATATTTTAAAAATGGATATCTCTTGTTTATTCTCGAGTTCTCCTCAAGCCGCACCGCGCACCCTCAGCCTCGTCTCGCGAACGTCAAAAGCGCGACACAGCGCGCGCTTTCGGTAGGGGCGGAGCCAAGCCGAGCAACATATATATCCACATCGATCATTGATCGTGAACCAGAAAATATAATAAATTACTGATATTTAGCGACTCGAAAGGTTCTTCATCAACAACTTTTTTTGTTGTGCTTCTGCTGACCTGTCTGCAAGGTGTATAAATGGAAGTCCTGGGTGCGAATCACAGGTGAGCCCGTCCTGAGGTAATTAGCGATTGGGAACGATTCAGAACCTGTGGGTAAATAACCCTTGGTAATTTCCCCCAACAGTTTTCCGGACGATAGACTGCCGGTAGGGGACATGTATTGCAGCGCAATACTCAGAATGCTTGTTATTGTAATATTTTATTACTCCTGGGGCTCATGGCTTACCCTGGCCCTGGTAGATGGTATAAACAAAACAAATCTTGTATAAGCAGCTAAAACCGTGTCCTAGGACTTATTACTCCCCCTGTATGTGTCCCCCTCTTCAGCATCCATTCACTTTATGTCCCACTTTGTGCAATGCCCCTCACCCACCCATTCAAAGTTGCTCCTCACCTCACACCCTCAAAGCCTCCACCTCGTCCCACCCTCTCTCTCAGCTGCATAGCATCTAGCATTCTCCCAGCCTCTCCCCATCCTGCATCCTCCAAGCTTCGCCCTCACCCCCCCTCCCCCTCCAATTCAGTCATTACACACTCACAGCTTACTCCTGCCCCACATCCTCCTAGCTTACACATGCGCAGCTCCCTACGAGACTCCCCATGCCCTTTACACCAAAGCCTGTGGTGTGTCTGTTGCGCTGAAACAACTTGCCTTCTCCTCAAGGAAGGCCAACCAAATGAAGGCAATCTCAGTTCCTTTCACTAAGCTTGGAACAAGTGTGTGTCCACCCTCAGGAGAGCCAGGAGACAATATCTCTATACTCTCAAGATTTAACTCCCAAACCTGCCTCCCTCCTCCAAATCCTGGTGGCGTCTGGTCAAATCTGTTTCTGGTGTTTGTTCCCCTTCCATCCCGTCCCTTACCTCAAACGGCTAAACAGCTAACACTGTACATGAAAAAGCTGAATGCCTCAGCTCTGTGTTTATGTTTGCTTTGAAATATTGTGTCCCAAACCCGTCTCTCTCTGTACCCACCTCAACCAGTCATACCCAGCTGCTCCTGGACTCTGTGTCCTTCTCTCCTGACAAGGTGGATAAGTTTCTGTCAAACCTCCACTCTGATTCTGCAACTGGACCAGACGGCATCAGCCCACGGGTCCTAAAATCCTGTTCTTCCGTTCTTTCACTCCCTCTCTCTGTTCTCTTCACCCTCTCTTTTGCTCAAGGTTATCTTCCATCTGCTTGGAAATCAGCCGACATCACCGCTTTACATTAAAAAGGTGTAAAAACAGAATCTTGCAACTACAGACCAATCAGCCTGCTCCCAATAATCAGCAAAGTCATGGAATCCATCATCGCTTCTGACATCAAATCCTTCCTCTTCTCCAATGGCTTGATCTCTGATCATCAATTTGGATTCAGACCAGGTCATTTTACTCTGGCCATGCTGCTTCTGCTGTCTCAACAATGGATGGAGGTCCTCAATGCCAAACAGGAAATCAGAGCTGTCTTCCTTGACATATCTCGTGCCTTCAATACAGTCTGGCACCCCGCTCAGCTCACCAAACTCTCCTCCTATGGTATCCATGGAAATCTCCACGAATGGCTTACAGACTTCCTTTCCAGTCGTAGTCAACATGTGGCCCTGAATGGGTTTCTCTCATCTCCCCTTCCTGTCCAGGCTGGAGCTCCTCAAGGCAGTGGTCTGGGCCCTGTACTTTATCTAATCTTCATCAATGATCTCTCTGGAAAATCGTCTCTATCTTTTTGCTGATGACTACACCTTCTGCCGCTCCATATCTCTTCACTCTCTGCAGACCTTGATAAATCACAAGCTGGACAAACACATGGAACATGTCTTTGTATGCAAACCCTGTTCTAATGTCAAGTTAATAGGTTGAAAATTGATAATTTTATGTGACCTTGACCTTTGGTCTATTAACCTTAAAAAGAATAGGCTTTTTGCTTGTGACTACCTCTACCAGGTGGTAACGTTTGTTGATGATCGGAGTGAAAATACGACCTGTAGGAGATTGACATACAGACAGATAAACAAGCAGAATAACAGACAACACCAACCAATATACTGCACTGTGAATCTTCGATTTTGCAAATGACAAACAAACAGACAGGGGTGAAACCATAACCTGCATCCACGTTTGGTGGCGTAGGTAATTGCCATCAGCATTTTCCATCTGAATTTCATGGGACATTTGTCCAGGTGACAAAACACATTCAAGTTTGAGTGGTTCTTCCTCTCTGGCCCTAGTTCAGTTATATATGCCGCAGATATCAGTTGCTTGATCTTGCCTGACACACAAATACGAGGTGTTCAATTTGCATAACTATTTCCCAACTGCCTTTGCAAATTAAACCTTTGGCTGCTTGTGTTACCTAGGGCATTGTGTTTGCATTGCAGGCAAGAAGTGCTCTTTAATTTTGCACGCAAATAGCTGTGATAGGACACGAATACTCCTTGTTGGTCTCTGCACTTTATTGGAAAAAGAAGGAGAATGGTGGTGGATGCATTGCTGGTTCCCCCTGTTTGTCAGCACTCTTGTACCAGGTGGTGGTGAGGCACATGGTTTCAGGTCTACCATTATATTGAAGAGGTGCTAATTTATTTAGGACTACAGCAAACGTCTTGCTATCTCACCTCCTCGATTCACTCCATTCTGCTCAGTGTGTTCCGAACTGAAAACGTTATCTCTCATATAGCCATGCATTCTGGCCCTGCGAGTTGGGATGTATGTGTTTGTGTGCTTTGGTATCGTATGCTTTGGCCTTCAGGGCTGAAGTGCATGCTATGCGTACATTCGTTTAACAAGCTTTGTTGGGGTGTGTACTTTTGCCGCCGGGATGGTGGCTGTGGATAGGTCTTCATGCAATGGTCTAGTACTCTAGTATACTGTAGTACATCCCAGCGATTCTCTGATATTCAGAGACTTTGATGAACAAAAAAGTCCATCCTCATGTTCCTCAAACCAATCGTACCCAGAGACTCAGAGACTGATGCTAGTACCCAGAGACTGACGCTAGTACCCAGAGAATGATGCTAGTACCCAGAGACTGACGCTAGTACCCAGAGATTGACGTTCGTACCCCGAGACTGACGCTAGTACCCAGAGACTGACGCTAGTACCCAGAGACTGACGCTAGTACCCCGAGAATGATGCTAGTACCCAGAGACTGACGTTCGTACCCAGAGACTGACGCTAGTACCCAGAGACTGACGCTAGTACCCAGAGACTGACGCTAGTACCCCGAGAATGATGCTAGTACCCAGAGACTGACGTTCGTACCCAGAGACTGACGCTAGTACCCAGAGACTGACGCTAGTACCCAGAGACTGACGCTAGTACCCAGAGACTGACGCTAGTACCCAGAGATTGACGTTCGTACCCCGAGAATGATGCTAGTACCCAGAGACTGACGTTCGTACCCAGAGACTGACGCTAGTACCCAGAGAATGACGCTAGTACCCAGAGACTGACGCCAGTACCCAGAGACTGACGCTAGTACCCCGAGAATGATGCTAGTACCCAGAGAATGATGCTAGTACCCAGAGACTGACGTTCCTACCCAGAGACTGACGCTAGTACCCCGAGAATGATGCTAGTACCCAGAAAATGACGCTAGTACACAGAGAATGACGCTAGTACACAGAGAATGACGCTCGTACCCAGAGAATGACGCTAGTACCCAGAGAATGACGCTAGTACCCAGAGAATGACGCTAGTACCCAGAGAATGACGCTAGTACCCAGAGAATGACGCTAGTACCCAGAGAATGACGCTAGTACCCAGAGAATGACGCTAGTACCCAGAGAATGACGCTAGTACCCAGAGAATGACGCTAGTACCCAGAGAATGACGCTAGTACCCCGAGAATGACGCTAGTACCCCGAGAATGACGCTTGTACCCAGAGAATGACGCTAGTACCCAGAGAATGACGCTAGTACCCAGAGAATGACGCTAGTACCCAGAGAATGACGCTAGTACCCAGAGAATGACGCTTGTACCCAGAGACTGATGCTAGTACACAGAGAATGACGCTAGTACCCAGAGAATGACGCTAGTACCCAGAGACTGACGCTAGTACCCAGAGACTGACGCTAGTACCCAGAGAATGACGCTAGTACCCAGAGAATGACGCTAGTACCCAGAGAATGACGCTAGTACCCAAAGAATGACGCTAGTACCCAGAGAATGACGCTAGTACCCAGAGAATGACGCTAGTACCCAGAGAATGACGCTAGTACCCAGAGAATGACGCTAGTACCCAGAGACTGACGCTAGTACCCAGAGACTGATGCTAGTACCCCGAGAATGACGCTAGTACCCAGAGAATGACGCTTGTACCCAGAGAATGACGCTAGTACCCAGAGAATGACGCTAGTACCCAGAGAATGACGCTAGTACCCAGAGAATGACGCTAGTACCCAGAGAATGACGCTAGTACCCAGAGAATGACGCTAGTACCCAGAGAATGACGCTAGTACCCCGAGAATGACGCTAGTACCCCGAGAATGACGCTAGTACCCCGAGAATGACGCTAGTACCCAGAGACTGATGCTAGTACCCAGAGAATGACGCTAGTACCCAGAGAATGACGCTAGTACCCAGAGAATGATGCTAGTACCCAGAGACTGATGCTAGTACCCAGAGAATGACGCTAGTACCCAGAGAATGACGCTAGTACCCAGAGAATGGCGCTAGTACCCAGAGAATGACGCTAGTACCCAGAGACTGACGCTAGTACCCAGAGACTGACGCTAGTACCCCGAGAATGACGCTAGTACACAGAGAATGACGCTCGTACCCAGAGAATGACGCTAGTACCCAGAGAATGACGCTAGTACCCAGAGAATGACGCTAGTACCCAGAGAATGACGCTAGTACCCAGAGAATGACGCTAGTACCCAGAGAATGACGCTAGTACCCAGAGAATGACGCTAGTACCCAGAGAATGACGCTAGTACCCAGAGAATGACGCTAGTACCCCGAGAATGACGCTAGTACCCCGAGAATGACGCTTGTACCCAGAGAATGACGCTAGTACCCAGAGAATGACGCTAGTACCCAGAGAATGACGCTAGTACCCAGAGAATGACGCTAGTACCCAGAGAATGACGCTTGTACCCAGAGAATGACGCTTGTACCCAGAGAATGACGCTTGTACCCAGAGAATGACGCTAGTACCCAGAGAATGACGCTAGTACCCAGAGACTGACGCTAGTACACAGAGACTGACGCTAGTACCCAGAGAATGACGCTCGTACCCAGAGAATGACGCTAGTACCCAGAGACTGACGCTAGTACCCAGAGACTGACGCTAGTACCCAGAGAATGACGCAAGTACCAAGAGACTGACACTAGTACCCAGAGACTGACACTAGTACCCAGAGACTGACGCTAGTACCCAGAGACTGACACTAGTACCCAGAGAATGACGCTAGCACCCAGAGACTGACACTAGTACCCAGAGACTGACGCCAGTACCCAGAGACTGACGCTAGTACCCAGAGACTGACGCTAGTAGCCAGAGACTGATGCTAGAACCCTGAGACTGATGCTAGTACCCAGAGACTGACACTAGTACTCAGAGACTGATGCTAGTACCCAGAGAATGACGCTAGTACCCAGAGACTGACGCTAGTACCCAGAGACTGACGCTAGTACCCAGAGAATGACGCTAGTACCCAGAGAATGACGCTAGTACCCAGAGACTGACGCTAGTACCCAGAGAATGACGCTAGTACCCAGAGAATGACGCTAGTACCCATAGACTGACGCTAGTACCCAGAGACTGACGCTAGTACCCAGAGAATGACGCTAGTACCCAGAGAATGACGCTAGTACCCAGAGACTGACGCTCGTACCCAGAGAATGACGCTAGTACCCAGAGAATGACGCTAGTACCCAGAGAATGACGCTAGTACCCAGAGACTGACGCTAGTACCCAGAGACTGACGCTAGTACCCAGAGAATGACGCTAGTACCCAGAGACTGACGCTAGTACCCAGAGAATGACGCTAGTACCCAGAGACTGACGCTAGTACCCAGAGAATGACGCTAGTACCCAGAGAATGACGCTAGTACCCAGAGAATGACGCTAGTACCCAGAGACTGACGCTAGTACCCAGAGAATGACGCTAGTACCCAGAGAAGAGAATGACGCTAGTACCCAGAGACTGACGCTCGTACCCAGAGAATGACGCTAGTACCCAGAGAATGACGCTAGTACCCAGAGAATGACGCTAGTACCCAGAGAATGACGCTAGTACCCAGAGAATGACGCTAGTACCCAGAGACTGACGCTAGTACCCAGAGACTGACGCTAGTACCCAGAGAATGACGCTAGTACCCAGAGACTGACGCTAGTACCCAGAGAATGACGCTAGTACCCAGAGACTGACGCTAGTACCCAGAGAATGACGCTAGTACCCAGAGAATGACGCTAGTACCCAGAGAATGACGCTAGTACCCAGAGACTGACGCTAGTACCCAGAGAATGACGCTAGTACCCAGAGAAGAGAATGACGCTAGTACCCAGAGACTGAGGTTTTTTTAATTGCCAGACTGACAGACTGTAGCAATAACTTTACCACGAGCGAACATGTGTGCTCGGGACGAGAGCCATATAATTTGCCAAATTCAGAGCCAAAGTTCTGCTCAACTATAGGTTCCTTTTTCCAAATGATGTTCCGATTTGTGTTGTAAAATGTTCAAAATGTAAAATTCAATTGAAATTAAGCATTTCCACGATCATAGAAATAGACTGAGACAGACAGAGCAAACCAATTGCTTAACCTTTGAATAATCGTAATAAATCTATCAAAATGACTTGATTCCATTGGGGGTATGTGGGAGGAGTGTGCATGAGAAAACTGGGGCATGCTCAGGGATATCCCAAGGTGTTAAAAATAAGAATTGGGGGTGTTGGGGGCGGGGGGGGAGTTGAGATATCTTTGGGGGGAAGGAACTTTATACTATAAGAAGTGGAAATTAGTGGCCTGTGTGTCAAAAAAGGTGGACAATACTACTGGTAGGAGCAGAGAGTCTTTTGGGACTGCCACTGGTAACATGTAACCCAGTGCTACATGCCGCATGGTCGGGATGTCGGCGACTAAACCGACAACCCTCACTGGCTTTGCTAGTGGGGAGGGTGACTGTGACAGTGTGACACCCTGCCAGGACCAAAAACAACACCTGACAAAGGGTGGATGAGCTCCCGTAGGGAGCCAACGGCCATCCAGTAAGGAGATGGTGTCCCCTAAATATCACCCATCCGGTTTGGACCGGTTCAAGTCATACCAAGACTTTAAAAATGGTACGTGCTGCTTCCTTGCTTGAAAAGGATAGAACACAGACAATCCCCATCGGTTGGCATCCATGGGGAGGAGGAAATCCCTCTTGAGGAAATTCCCTGCTGAGTACAGGGAGAAAAGCGGCACAATTGTTATGACGTCGCTGGTACCCAGAGCATCCTGGGAAGTGATGGTGGTGATGGCACGTCCCCCAAGCTCATTGGCTGTTAAGTGTTTGTCTCGTCAGTATGTCCGTGTGTGTGTGTGTGTGTTTGTGTGTGTGTGTGTGTGTGTGTGTGTGTGTGTGTGTGTGTGTGTTTGTATGTCAGCTCTATCACGAGACTTAGCCCAAGTATATATATACTTACCCAAGTATAGTACACTTAGCCCAAAAAATGAGATGCCAACACTGCTATTATCAGTGAGCAGTTCTGTTTCAGACTGCAACTGAAGAAAGAAGTTCCATATTTACTGATTGTGGCATTAATATAGATAATGCCTGAGGAGTAATTGGATTAATTAATTACTTATGCAGATATGTCCAAATCAATGTTAGAATAGTCATCTCCTATTTACCCCAATTAGTGCTTGACATGCTGGCATGTGATGCAAAGGCACTTGTGACCCAGCAACCAAGTGGAACCGTTTAACCCAATGGGGAGTTGCAGTGACATCATGTGCCAGAGGCTAGAAAAATACTGACAGACTCGTGCCGCATTCAGACTTTCAGACTTGAATCGGCGGCAGACGACACAAGTCAGAATTCAGGGCAACACGATTGCTTCAATAGACTGGGTCGATCAGCCTAATAATTCAGCTGGGGCATTTGGATTGATAATATCTGGAGTCTGAGGAAGTCAGGACCCCCCTCTGACACAACGCGAGTGGAAAAGACCTTGCCGCCACTCCAGATAATGTCCAGTCCATGGTGCCTGAGGCAAAGGTAAGGCCTAACCTCCTCCATTTCCTTCTTCTGGATCTTACCATTTACATTGTCTCGTAGCTCTCCTGTACATGTGGCTGGTGTCTGTAATAATTAGAGTAAACAAGCATTCTGAGTATTGCGCTGCAATACATGTCCCCTACCAAAGTTCAAAGTGCCATCACTTTGTCAAAAATGATCGAATATGCAAATTTATGCACGGTTGATGCTGGTTTTCAAACTTGATCTGAGGTATGCTGAGACACATGTGTGTCACGCCTCGCCTCGTTGATAAGCCCGCAAGGTCGCTCCGTGGAGCAGCCTGCACGTATTGCACTGTGTGAATTATATAATTACCAACTCACGGTCTGAGGTACTAACGATTCAAGAGATATCCATTTAAATATATATATATTTTCTTTTAATTAACGATATCTGCCAAACCACGTGCCCTATCGCAAATTCCAAAAAGTCATTTTAGTAGACTGACATGCTGAACAGTTCTGTGAAGTTTCCCCTCGAATGGATAAAAAATGAGGGAGGGGCTCGGTTTTAAAGGTTCATGCTTAAAAACGTCATAACTCTGAAACCATGTGACACATGACGTCATGCTCGCTCACTTTTTTATTCGTCATGGGTATGCGATTCTGCCTGCAAAGTTTGACCTCGATCTGTTCAGCCGTTGCAGAGAAAAAGGGGTTTTCGTGTTTTCACGAAAAACAATATGGCGCCCGAACCACGTGACCTGTGACGTCATAATTACAATTAAAATATTCTACAGACCGAGTCCCTCCTATGGTGAAATTTTGATCTCAATCGGTCCTATTTATTGCAGAGAAATTGGTTTTTAAAGGAGATTAAAACTTAAAATGGCACTGAGTTAAGGATCATCAGAATTATCAGAATTACCAAAGTTCAAAGTGCCATAACTTTGTCAAAAATGATCGGAACGTCGTAAAGTTCGAACTCGATCTGTAACTTATCATGAGGAAACCATGTGCCAAGTTTGAAATCATTAGCATTAAGAGTTTAGGGAAAAAAAAGTCCGGAAAGCTGTTCTTTGCGTGACGGACTGACGGACTGACGGACTGACGGACAGACGGACTGACGGACTGACGGACTGACGGACTGACGGACGGCGTGCAAACCTATAGTCCCCTCCGGTGTGCACCGGCAGGGGACTAATAAGCGAGTCCGTATTTGTTTTAGCATATTGCACTAGCCAATGGAAGAAGTTTCGGGAACTGAGTGGCGTGCTGATGAGGAGGAGAGTGTCGCTGAAGCTGAAGGGAAAGGTGTATGCTGCATGTGTGAGAAGTGTTATGATTTATGGGAGCGAGACATGGGTAATGAACGTAGAGCAGCAACGAAGGCTGGAAAGGGTGGAAATGCGAATGGTTCGATGGATGTGCGGAGTATCGTTGAGAGAGAGGAGGACAAATGATGAATTGCGAAAGATGATGGGAATATTGCCTGTGATTGATGCTGTGAAGAGGAACAGGTTGAGATGGTTTGGTCATGTATTGAGGAAGGATGAAAGTGACTGGTTGAGAAGAGTGATGGAAGTTAATGTAGAAGGAAGTAGAGGACGGGGAAGACCGAGAAAGACTTGGCTAAAGATGGTGGAAGAAGAAATGCGGGCAAGGGGGTTAACAAGGAGAGATGCAGAAAATAGGGCAAAATGGAGAAGATTGTCATGGGGACCGCAAGGCTAACCCCCGCTCTAGCAGGGAAAATTGCCTTAAAATGCATGTTGTTGTTGTTGTTGTATATTGCACTAGCCAGATTATCTTTTCTGCCATTGATTTATTGTCTATCCATCCAATTTATGATTTAAAGCCTGTATTTCTCTTTTTTTTGGAGTGGTCATTTGGGTTGCGAACATAAATTTCTGTGTTGCATCCTGTGTGAAAACTTCTTCTCGGGAGAATAAGTGCACCAAAATCTTGGCACAGAAATTAAAAATTAACCTTATTTCCAATGCATGCGGAAAATTCAACTTCTGCTCAAGGCTCAGAGTTTATCTCCGGCGAGACGAGATCTCATCCCTTAGGACAAGGGTTCAGTTTAATTTGAGAAGCAAGGCCTCCTTTAGGGATTGAAGATGCATACATTGCAGGACTTGTGGTCTCAATGTAATCACAGAAAGAGGCAGAACTTTATTCAGGATAAAGTCAGAGACACCACACCACTGTGGTGTCTGAATAATAGCAGACATGGATTTCCCTCCCCCCCCCCCCCCCCCCCCCCACGTGGGGGAGACCCTTTCATGGACATGCCGTCATTGTTCCTATGGTTGGCAGCGAGTGCACCGGAAGCAGCGGTGGAAAGAGAGTGGCATTTCTGTGGGAGAATTAGTGTTCAGTGGGTGTCACTCAAATAGCTCAGATGACAAAGCACTGGTACGGTTCACCAGAGAACTTGGGTTTGATCTGGCCATGTAATTCTCCCACATATATCTATTAATTATGGAGAATATTAGTTGCTGTCTTCAAATTAAAATTCACCTATTTTTTCCACTTGGAATGCAAGCAGATAATGCTGTGGCTGTTCTAGCCTGACTGCCTCGTTGTGTTATTTCATCCTGTCAATTAGCTTATGACCTGCCTCCCCCGTGTACAGTAAACAACATCTGATCAAACGCCCGTTGACAAAGAACTTTTGAGCCTTGTTATGACGTTACAAATGGTATGTATTGCTTTCATTTAAAAAAAAACAATCAAAAAATGCATGGAATGGGTCAGGGTATATATAGTATGGTAGAATGGAAATTTATTTTGGTTTTCTGTCTTTATCCACTTTAAAAAAATCTGTATGCTCTCTTGATTAAAATTTGTAACAATATTATGTGTTAGATCAGTCTACCCCAACACACGGCTGCCCATGTCCCATGTCATTCTTGGCAAAAACACCAGGGGCTTAGTAAAGACCCCTTTATATGGGATGTGCCATGTGGCAAAGTATAGAAAAGAAGAGATATTCCATAGCTTGTAGAAAATGCCAAGCAATCCCCCCCCCCCCCTTCCCACGCCTCCTCCCCCCCAAGCCCTCTCCCTCCCACACATCTCCCTGCTCTCAAATGTTGTGTCTGTGTACTTCCCCTTCTCTCCCCATCTTGTCTTCCGCTCCCTCTTTTCATATATTTTGTTTGTCTGATTGATTTGTTTGTGAAGTAAATGTTAGCTCTTTCACGAGCCTCGATTCAGTATACAAAAAAAAAAAAGAAAAAAATAGAAAAGCAGGGACATTCAAAAAATCTCATGTGCTTGCTGGACTACCCTTGTGTTCTTAGGAGGAACCAAGTAATGCTCCAGAAAAGTTCATATAAAGGGGCGCCCTACATCTTTTTTTTTTTTTTTTTTTTTTTTGTATACAAGATCGAGGCTCGTGAAAGAGCTAACATTAATCACACAAAAAGACAAACTGACACACAAAACACAAAAAACAAGGGGAGCGGCAGACAAGATGGGGAGAGAGGGGGGAGGACACAAAAGAGAGGGGGAAGAGGGGGAAGGACACAAACACAACATTTGAGAGCAGGGACATCGGGAGGACTTGGGGGGAGGTGGGAGAGGAATAAAACATATGAACACTGCAAGGACTCTGGGGTGAATTACCGGGGGTAGAAAAGATCAAGGTTTTCGATGGGGGAAGATAAGAGATGGTGGTGAACAGCTGTTTTAAAGACCTGGAGGGAGGAGTGGGATTGAAGGGAGTGGGGGAGTTTGTTCCAGAGGCGGGAGAAAAGAGGAATGAAACAGTGAAGGTGAGCAGAGAGTCTTTAATTTGGCAATTTCACCATAAGAGTGTTGCTGGCAGATCTTGTGCGACCTGCAGGAATATTGGGGGGACAGAGCACAGAGAGAGCTAGGGGAGCAAGGCTGGAGAGGAGTCGGTAGAAGACAGAAAGACCACCAACCTGCCTGCGGTGAGTGAGTGAAAGGCCCTCGGTGTTCACTACATTGCAGGAGATTCCAATGATTCTGAAAGCTTTGGCCTCAACAGCGTGAAGCCGAGCAAGGTGTGAGGCAGGAGCACCAGACCAGAGGGGAGAGCAGTATTCCATAGAGTTGCGGATGAAAGCCTTGTATGTGGTGAGGAGCTCAGGTGTGCCAAGGAAGGACTTCGCACGACGGAGGATGCCCAGTCGGCGACTGGCTTTGGAGGCCAGCTTGGAAATGTGGTTTTCCCAAGAAAGATCATGGCAGATAGTGAGACCCAAAAGCTTGAGCGACAGAACTTCTTGGAGAGGATTGTTGAGAAAGTAGATGGGAGGGTTGTCCAGTCGGTCCTTTCAGAGAGACATTGTAAGAGTGTGAGATTTGTCAGGATTGAAAGACATGTTCCACTTGTTTGACCAGTCTGTGATTTTGTCCAGGTCTGCAGAGAGTGAGGAGGCTGCAGACTGCCGATCTGAGGGATGAGGAATGGAGCGACAGAGAGTAGAGTCGTCAGCAAAGAGATAGAGAGGATTTTCCAGAGAGTCAGAGAGATCATTGATGAAGACCAGAAAAAGCACAGGGCCCAGAACACTACCTTGGAGAACTCCAGCCTGAACAGGAAGAGGAGATGAGAGAAACCCATTCAGGGCCACACGTTGACTACGACCAGAGAGGAAGTCCGCCAGCCATGCGTGGAGATTTCCATGGATACCAAAGGAGGAGAGTTTGGTGAGCAGAGCAGGGTGCCAGACCGTATCGAAGGCACGTGAAATGTCAAGGGAGACAGCTCTAATTTCCTGTTTGGCGTTGAGGACCTCCATCCATTGTTGAGAAAGAAGAAGCAGCATGTCCAGAGTAGAGTGACCAGGTCTGAAACTAAATTGATGATCAGAGATCAAGCCATTGGAGAAGAGGAAAGATTTAATATCTGAAGCAATGATGGAATCCATGACTTTGCTGATAATTGGGAGAAGGCTGATTGGTCTGTAGTTGCTGGGATCTGTTTTTGCACCTTTTTTGTGCAAAGCGGTGATGTTGGCTGATTTCCAAGCAGATGGCAGATGACCTTGAGCAAAAGAGAGGGTGAAGAGAACAGAAAGATGGAGTGAAAGAGCAGAAGAACATGATTTTAGGACCCGTGGGCTGATGCCGTCAGGACCAGTTGCAGAATCAGAGTCGAGGGTTGACAGAAACTTTTCCACCTTGTCAGGAGGAAAAGACACAGAGTCCAGGAGCAGCTGGGTACGACTGGATACGGTGGGTACAGAGATGGATGGGTTTGGGACACAAGATTTAGAGGCAAACACAGAGTTGAGGCATTCAGCTTTTTCACGTGCGGAGTCAGCCGTTAAGCCGTTTGAGGTGAGGGAGGGGATGGAGGGGGAACAAACACCAGAAACAGATTTGACCAGATGCCACCAGGATTTGGAAGAAGGAGACAGATAAGAGAGTTCGGTCTTGAGAATGGTGAGATATTGTTTCCTGGCTCTCCTGAGGGTGGACACACACTTGTTTCGGGCTTTGTGAAAGGAAATGAAATTTCCTTCCGTTGGATTTGCTTTCCAGGAGACGAAAGCAAGTTGTTTCAGGGCAACAGCCTCACCACAAGATTCCGTGTACCATGGACGAGAGGAAGGGTATGACAACTGAAGACGAGATGGGATAAATCTGTGCATGAGAGAGAGCAATTTACTTTGAAAGAATTCCCAGGATGAGTTGATGTCAGAGGCGGTAGAGATGGGAGACCAGTCCAGATGATTGATGGCTGCTTGAAGACCGTGCCAGTTGGCCTGAGTGAAATGCCAGACTTGTCGACGCTGAGGAGGCTCTCTGAGAATGGTCAGAGAGATGTCCACTTTGACAAGCACATGATCAGATGAGCCGATTGGAGCAGAAGAAGAGCAGCAAACATTTTCAGGGAAGTTTGTCATAACCAAATACAGAAGAGAAGATGCTCCGTTGACTGAGATCCGGGTCGGGAAATTGACAGATTGTGTCAGTCCCAGTGAGTCACAGAAGTCCTTTGCTGAAGAGCCATGGCTGGTGAGAGAGGTACCCACACCCAGCCAACTGGCATGGTGACAATTGAAATCACCACATATGAGGAAGAGAGAGTTGGGATGGGTAGATAGAAGTTGGTCCATATTATCAGACAGTGAGATGTAGATGGAGTCATCGCTGTTTGGTGGACTGTACAACACACATATGAACAAAAGGTGGGAGCGAAGGGGAAGCCGTAGCCAAAGGTATTCCTGGGGAGTGAAGTGGAGAGAGGGCAGTGGAGGGCGAGTGAGGAGGAGAGTTTTTTATAAAGATAGCAACCCCACCTCCAGGATGAGGCTCAGGTCTATCATACCGGAGGAGGGAGTAACCTGGGAGAGATACCAAGGCATCAGAGACATCATGAAGGAGGAAAGTTTATGTTAAGCAGATCACATCTGGTTTGTCAGAAGCAACCTGTATGGAGAGGTCAGTCAAGTTTGAGCGAAGGCCCCGGATGTTTGAGGTCCATACCGTTAATGAAGAGGAAGGGGGAGCATTGGGTCCAGAACAGGGGGGGGGGGGAGGGGTCGGGTAAGATGTGGAAGAGGAGGAAGAGGTAGGGAGAGCTGTTGAAGGTGTGTCAGAGATTTCAGAGATTTCAGAATAGCTTGGAGAAAGGGAAGAATGGGGCGGACAAAAGGTTTAATGGAGATTGGGTGAGGCACAGTGAGGTGTTATTTGAGGAGGGGGAAGAGCGAGGCAGAAGGTTTGGGGAGATGAAGGTGAAAGTTGGAAGGGGGAAGAAGCAGGGAGGATGCTTTGAGGAGGAGGGGTGAGAGGGGAGTCTAGGAGGGGAGGAACGAGGGAGAGTCTCGGAGGGGAGGGGTGTGGGGGGAGTTTAGGAGGGAGGGGAGGGAAGGGGCAAGGGGGGAGATTTGAAAGGGATGGGTGATGGGGAGGATTTGGAGGGGAGGGGTGAGATTGGATTTTGAAAAGTGTACGATTCATGGGAAACGAACATTTTTTGCAAAATGAGTTTGAGACCTTCGAGTCAAAAATACGTTTGAGGACACTGAAGGAGGGGTGGAGTTCTGGATAGTTTAGGGAATGTAGAAAGGAGGAACTGTCAGAGATGGTATTATATATATTTTTTGGAATGAATAGATTTGGTGAGCAAGACGAAAGCATCCTTTTGTAGGAAAAGAAGAAAAGGTGTTATAATATATGAGAGAAAATAGTTGTTCAGGGGAGAGATTATACATTTCTAACCGCGTGATCGCGAACGAAGAACGAACGAACAAAAAGAACAACAAATAAACGAATAAGACCTGGGAAGGAAATATTTTTTGGGGGTTTTTTTTGTTTTTTTTTGTGAGTAGAGATATTAAACAAGGAGGTACGGGGTGAACGACTGGGACGAAACAGAGAACGAAAATAATTTCAGCGCATTCGACGAATCGCTGAGAGAAAAACAAAACCACAAGGTCGGAGACGGTATGGTAGTCTAAACCTACGAGTACAAGGCCGCAGAATACTCGATACCATTAACCGACGATTGTGTATACATGTACGAAAAATTAGCACCGAAAATTTTCCAAAAGATACGCTATAGGTACACACACCGAAAGATAGATACAGTCTCGACAAAAACACGATTGTGAAAGATCACTTAGCTTCGAGAGCGTGAGCACATGGAGCAGCTTCGAAAAGACGTGACCTCGCCGTGATCTCGTGATCTGGCAAATAAAATACATTTACTTCTTCATGCAGCTGTATGAATCAAATTGGTGCCCCTTTAATCAAGTTGAGCGCCAACACATTTTGGACGGACGGATGGATAGACGGACAGACACCAATGTGAATTCGTGAGTATTCTTAATAAAACTCAAGAATGCGGAAACAGACATTGCTGAACTTTGGAACATATTACCTCGACGTACAAAGCATTTATTTCTGAAATTTGCAGCCGATTACGTCCAGTAGAAGTCGAGAAGCAAATTTTCAGTCCGTGTTAAAGTTGCATCCAGAGAAAAATCCCATATGAAGAGAAAGGGCTTTGCGCCTCCGTTGATTCACACAAAGCAATGATGAAACAACTTTAGGTTTCAGCATCTGAATATTGTGGTCACATGATGTCCCCTCCCTCTATAATTGACACGTGACGTTTGATGTCCAGATAAAGAAAAAGTCCCAGATAATAAAATGTTGCACTTGAGCATTACCTGCTGAGAAGCTTAGGCTAGTTGGTGGTGCCTTCATTTCCATGCCCTAGAAGTATCTAAGAATCGTGACGAATCAGGATCACACTTTAATGCTGCTTGTTTCAATATGAAGATGCTCGTCTTTAGAACTATGATGTAATTGATCTTACTTTGGGCTTATGTAGTGAACGATTGGTTTGAGGAACATGAGGATGGACTTTTTTGTCCACCAAAGTCTCTGAATATCAGAGCATCACTGGGGTGTACTACCGTATACTAGAGTACTAGACCATTGCATGAAGACCTATCCACAGCCACGATCATCTTGGAAGCAAGTATGCTGCAGTTCTCTGTGAAATGCCACCAAATATCACGAGTGCAGCAAGAATGAGGGGAGCGAGAGCATGTTGCTTTTATTTGGGAATAAAGGCGAAATATCATATTACTACCACCATGCCACCTCCCATATTACTGCCACCAATCCCACTCCACCCTCCAGGTCTTTAAAACAGCTGTTCACCACCATCTCTTATCCTCCCCCATCCAAAACCTTGATCTTTTCTACCCCCGCTAATTTCGGTCCCCTTGTGTTTTATACTTCTCCCACCCCCCCCCCCCCTTCCCACGCCTCCTGCCCCCAAGCCCTCTCCCTCCCACACTTCTCCCTGCTCTCAAATGTTGTGGTTGTGTGCTTCCCCTTCTCTCCCCATCTTGTCTTCCGCTCCCTCTTTTTGTATATTTTGTTTGTCTGGTTGATTTGTTTGTGAAATAAATGTTAGCTCTTTCACGAGCCTCGATTCAGTATACAAAAAAAAAAAAAAAAAAAAAAAATGCTGGATAGTTAGTCCAACCTATTTTAGGTAAATTCTGCAAGTGTTCTTGGTCATTGAATCTTTTGTGAACCTTATTTTTTGGATGACTTCGGAGAATGAAAACATTTTTCAGCTCGTAATATGTGGCTACATAGTCTGGCTACACTACATTAATCGTTGTCGAATAAAGATCTCCGAACAGGTTTGCTTGTAATATCACGTAACATTTGCCCACGGATGCACATTAGACATATTTGTATGATTCATTGCATACTTACTAACAAGACAGGCACAACACGGGCTGAAAAGGCGACTCATTTTGTCATTAATTACCTCCTGCCATTGTGCAATGTGTATGATTCTTGGAGTGTAAATAAGTCCTCACTCACTTTCATGAAAACGACAAAATTGGTGACGTCATTTTGATAGTGGCAGGATGACATCATGGTGGTTTTGATCCATAGTAATTGGGCAATAAATGTAAACACAAGACAGATGAGGTGATTGGAAATAATGTCTGGTTTGTTGCAAAGGTTTGTTAATAAGAGTGCTAATCTTTTAGCTCGGCTTCACGCGGTTGAAACCAAAGCATTCAGAATTATTGGAATCTCCCACGATGAAGGTGATTCTGAGTGCCTTTCTCTCTCACACCGCATGCAGGTCGGTGGTCTTTCTGTCTTCTTCCGACTCCTTTCCGGCCTTGCTCCCCCTGCTCTGTCCGTGCTATGTCCCCCAAATATTCCTGCAGGATGCACAAGATCTGCCAGCAACCCTCTTATGGTGAAACTGCCAAAATCAAGACTCTCTGCTCACCTTCACTCCTTCATTCCTCTTTTTCCCACACCTGGAACAAACTCCCACACTCTCTTCAATCCCTCTCCTCCCTCCAGGTCTTTAAAACTGCTGTTCACCACCATCTCTTGTCTTTCCCCCATCCAATACTTGATCTTTTCTACCCCTGATAAAACTACCCAAATCTGCCTCTTTCAATCCCCAACTTCTTTCCTGAAATTCCTAGTAGAGAAATTCATAGTAGTGTTCATTTGCTTTATACCGTCTACCCCGCCCTCCCCCCAGCCCCCTCCCCCTTCCACAGATCTACCGACGTCCCTGTTCTCTACTGTTGTTGTGTTTGTGTGGTTCCCTCTCTCTCCTTCTCTTGTCTCCCGCTCCCTTCATTGTATGTTTTATGTGTCTGTGCATGTTTTCATGTTCAATGTGTTAGCTCTTAGACGAGCCTCGATTCTGTATACAAAAAAAAAAATCATTGATTATGAATCGTGTGAGATGGCTTTGGTGAAAGGTCGATTTGGCCACAAGTTTTCATTTGTTTCCTTTCTATCTAAATGTCACAAGGATATACAATATTATACAAGGATAAACAGGGATATACAAGGAATTTATTGCAGGAGGAGGCAATTTGGCCCATCATGCCTGCCCAGACACGATCACCCACCCATCCACGCATGTTACCTACAGGTCCTGCCAATAGCACAACACACCTCTATCTCCAATGCATCGAGTTACCTATCTAATTCCAATTTAAACCTATCTGCTCTTTCTGGTGCCACTACCTTTCTAGGTAGACCATTCCATGCATCAACTACTCTCTCATCAAGACTGAAAGCCCCCAACCTTACTACTGTCTTAACTTTCTTCTTCTTTACTTTCAGGCTATGGCCTCTAGTCCTATCATTGTCTTTTCCGCTGAAAATCTCTTCTGCACTTATTTTGTCTCTACCCTTCAATATCTTAAACATACAAAGTCATACTCTTTCAGCTACTCCTCATAGCTTCGTCTTGCTAGTCCGGAATCAATCTATAGTAGCTCCACGCTGAATCCTCTGTATGACAGTGATGTCCGGTTCTTTAGATGTGGTGACCAAATCAGAACACAATATTCTAGAAGAGGCCTTATGTTTTGTCTATATAGTGTTAACACAGCCTGTTTTGATTTATAATTTATTCCCCAATTAATACAACCTAAAACTGTTAGCTTTACCTACATGGTGAGAATTAATTATATATACATGGTCAGTCATTGTAAACCTTTAAGCAATGAGCAAATCTTTCATGTGTGCAACTATTATAAATCTTTCAATAGCGCAGAGACATTAAATTGCATTCTCTTGGAAATGCTTACGGGTCCAGTGGACGGAGACTCACGCTCCTTCCCCGACCTGATATACGAGCATATGTTTGGAATGTCATGTCAAAATAATTAATTCTGACGCCACACCAACTCTGCTGAACAACAAATCATGTCGTCTAGACGTTTGGCATCATTTTCACTTGAGATGGCATTTTATGGAAGTCTATTGTTCACTGTACACAATAACTGTACTATTTGAAATATTTTGATCTTGCATTACAAACAGTGTTCAGATTATACAATCGTTTCTGGGGCTGTAGCATGGATGTAAATTTATCGAGGCTTCGCTAACTAGAAAGGCACTCGGTAGAGCGTATACCTCCGCCAGGCTGAACAGTTTATGTTTTGTATCCCACTGTTAGGCCGGTTCTGGACCTGGATCTGAACCAAAATCGAGTTGGCTTGTTCTTGTCACCGAACCAACTCATCCACCTCGGTTTGCGAAACTCGTCCACAACGTTTTGAAATATCTTGCTATACAATATATCATTTTTGGCCCCATCTCTCAATGATGAAAAATCAAGAAGAATCACTCCAGATCATCACAAAAATTGAATCGATTCATCATTGCCATACCCAAGCTGTCCATCAGGTTCCATTCAAATCCGTCCATAACTTTTTGAGATATCATGCTATTTATCGTTTTGGCCCGATCACTCAATGGTGAAAAATCATTTAAAAATTATTGTATGCGGACTTTCCATACAGTATAAATATTGTTTCCTCTACCCTTACAAGTCTCCCGGTTCCTTCTGCTGAAAAGCATCCCCATAGCATGATGCTGCCGCCACCTTGATTCACGGTAGGGATGGAGTTAGATGAGTGATAAGTCATGCTCAGTTTCTGTCAGACGTTGTACTTTGCATTCAGGCCAAAGTGTTCAATTTTCATCTCATCAGACCATAAAATATTTTGCCTCATGCTCTGAGTCTTTCACGTACCTGTTTGCAAACCACAGGCTGCTGTCATGTGCTTTTTTTTCTCAGGAGTGGATTCTGTCTGGCAACTTTCACATAAAGTCTAGATTTGTGAAGTGCTGCAGAGACTGTTGATCCTCTGGCAGGTTCTTCTATCTCAGCCAAGGAACTTTGTACTTCTGTCAGAGTGGTCATTGGGTCCTTGGTGACCTCCCTTACCAAGGTCCTTCTTTCCCAGTTGCTCAGTTTGGTCGGACGGCCAGCTCTATGAAGAGTGTGTGTAGTTCCATATTATTTCCATTTCCTAAGTAATGATGGAGCTCACTGTGCTCTTAGGAACTTTCAACACTCTAGAAATTGTTTTATACCCTTCCCCAGATATATGCCTCCTCACAATTCTATATTGGTAGATCAGTTACAAAAGCAATCTCAATTTAATCTACTTCAAATTCAGGCTGTAACACAACAAAATGTGAAAAACGTCAAGGGGTGTGAATACTTTCTGAAGCCACTTGTATATATATATATATATATATATATACACCATCATGTCTATGCCATATCCATATGCCAACTATCACACAATGATAGTTCTAGTTAGACAGCTAGGCCCAAGCAGGAAATTTGATCATGGTGTGTCTGTTCTTATTGAAATGTACCATTCAATCTCATGCACAGTAAAAAAGAAAGAAAAAAAAAAGAGTCTAATCGAAGCTATTCTTCAATTGTGCCATCTTATTTGTTTGTTTTGTATCAAATGAGCAGCACGTGATTATATGCCTATGACATTTGATTCTGATCAATGCTGGGCTGAGCTTCATCACAGTGTTGACTGAGTATATCAGTTGCTTGGATAAACCCATACTGGCATTTCAGAGATCCTGCCACCAGGAAATGAATGACCGGTGTGTGTGTGTGCGCGCGTGTGTGTGTGTGTGTGTGTGTGTGTGTGTGTGTGTGTGTGTGTGTGTGTCGGATTTATTTTCTGCCTCGCATGAAACGCACTTGTCTTTGTTGCCTTCACCACGTTCTATATTTCCATGCCAGGTTTCATGTTGTTGCACCTAAATAGTATATTTTAAGCGTGCAAACCTTTCACTAAGCCTTTCAAGATCCAAATGAAAAGCATACATCATAGTTCATGCAAGTGGTGCATGACCTCAGCAAGGTTTTATTTCCTCTGTTGTATGCTCCATAATTTGTGAAAATGGCTGCCTTTGAAATATTTATTTTTAAAAGGCCAGGGGGGGTCTTGTTGCATTTAGAGCCCATTGCTTTGAAAGCTAAAAAAAAAATCTTCTGTTCTGCTTATCTTGCTTTGACAATGCCGCCTTAGACAAAAATTGAGGATAGAGGGAAAAAAACCCACAAAATCATTAACAAATCAAAAAACTTGCATACAGGTAAATAATAAGTTCAACAACTGCTTGTAGTATGATGTTCAGGTAATTATCCTGTGCGAGAACAGTTCTATAGACTGGTGGCAATCTTTCTGCCAAGTGCGCTGGCAGCTGACTGGCAAGGAGCTGCCGCCATGCTGTTGGAAAAGAGAGCGGAGAGTGGATGGGCCAGAAACAGCTGCCCTCCGAGCACGCAACCTAATTGATGGATGAAGAATGGCCTGCCCGGTTAATTGGATCCAACTATCCTGGGCAGAAGCAGACGCCTGCAGGGCTGGGGTCTCTGGCAGATCGTGCCGGTGGTTCCCGAGAAAGGATGCGGAGCTGCACAGGCGACAAGGGAATCTATACGAGAGGCTCACGTGGTTGAATTATACGTCACTGAGATGCCAGTAAATTGTTTGTTTAGAATGCTCGTGCCTGGAAGCAAGGTACACAGTCTTGATCATTACAGTAGTTGTGCTTTTGAACAGTTTAGTGCTCCCATCTTGTGTGCTTACTGGTTATTTTGTGTAAACACCATACTTGCAAGCCATCCAACACGATCCATGGCCCATTAATGCTTTCCCTGCAATAATCCTCAGTGTTGGTCACATCGATAATATAATATGAGCCCGACGTGCCTGCATGCGTCCATCCATCAACAATTGTCCTATGGGGGTTTGATATGCCGTAGGTATATGCTCACCATCAATTCTGATCGTCAACTTTTTATCAATCAGATGCTAGGCAATCTGCAAACACTATGACATAGTTGAGTAAGATGAGGATAGATGGTTCGGTTTCAATTTACATTAAAACAAAAACTCTTCCTCCTTCATCTTCTTCTTCACTTAATATAATGGTGAGTCGACTCATTTGTTCCTGTTTCTCATATCGATTAGATTCAGAAAACGCTTGCTATATTCAATACTTCTTTCAACATTTCCATTTTTACGGCGTAGCCCATCGGGCAGAGCCGTCTAGAACGGTGTTTGTCCGTCTGTATGTCCCCTCAAACATATACCAATCAGAGCTGAAAATCTGGTCACATGACGGGGTGATGTGATTACATCTGATGTCATTACGGCGATACGGCGGCTGACTCTCCACACACCGCCATTTTGATTTATATTTCGTTCAAGCCGAACATATCGTTGAACCTGTCATATATCACAATCACCATGCTCTACCGTAACGTTTTACATTCAGTGCGAAACACAAACAAACCGATTGTTAAAATGACGATCAAATATCGAAAGCATCGGCGTTACGGCTTTTTTCCAACAATACGGTACGTATAGGCCTTAGGCGTTATGACTCACCACCCGCTTCAGACAAATTAAACCCAGGTTTCTTAATACAGTGGTATTGTTTCAGTCGTATAGTTTTCGTAATACTAATAATATTATAGTAAATATAACAAGAACACTTTAATCCCAATGTCGTGAATGGAAAGTTGATGGATCGTAGCGGTGTAACCACGGAAGTAAGGAATTCACCTCGGTTATTTAAAAATAATATAATTTTCATAATATTAACGTAACGTTATTATTATAGTAAATATAATCGTAACACTAATCCCTTTGTAGTGACTGCAACGTTACTGGAGGTTAAATATATATCTAATACGGTATATATTAAAGTAGCGGAAGTTTTGTGTCCGGCCATCATGCTCCATCATTACGTATTTGATGTCATTACGGCATAAACACCCGCTCACTTCGAGAGCGGCAGGAAAGGTCATTCCTCTTTGGGGTACATAGATTACAGTCTCTCTATGGTCGGGTCTCAAGAACATTGTGTGTGTGTTCATTTACCAAGTTTCTTGTGGAGAGATCGCCAAGTGTTTAAAGCATTCGAGCAAGCACTCCATTCAAAACCCTTAAGGAACGACTGGCTTGGCAAGCACTAGCTAGCTGCTTGGTAAATGAGCACACCTCCAACCCTTGTGGGGTATATAGATTACAGTCTCTCTATGGTCGGGTCTCAAGAACATTGGGTGTGTGTTCATTTACCAAGTTTCTTGTGGAGAGATCGCCAAGTGTTTAAAGCATTCGAGCAAGCACTCCATTCAAAACCCTTGAGGAACGACTGGCTTGGCAAGCACTAGCTAGCTGCTTGGTAAATGAGCACACCTCCAACCCTTGTGGGGTATATAGATTACAGTCTCTCTATGGTCGGGTCTCAAGAACATTGGGTGTGTGTTCATTTACCAAGTTTCTTGTAGAGAGATCGCCAAGTGTTTAAAGCATTCGAGCAAGCACTCCATTCAAAACCCTTAAGGAACGGCTGGCTTGGCAAGCGCTAGCTAGCTGCTTGGTAAATGAGCACACCTCCAACCCTTGTGGGGTATATAGATTACAGTAGATCTTCGCTCAGTTCTGTAAGTAAAACTTACCTCATGGATGTCTGGATTCCTCCAAATTTCTTTCTTTAATGTCATAAACAGCATTAGCGACTGTTTAAAAAGCTAATCATGTGTGTTTGTGGTTTATAATATATTACAAGGTCGGCTGCGCCGCTGTTAGACTTTTGGTCTTGTTTTTCATATAATAGTAATATATCTCCCTATCAAACAGTATTTCTGATTATACACCATTTTTTAAAGCATCACAAAGCAGGTCGCTCTACATGCAACACATGTGAGAAAAGGATACGAACACAAAAAGCAACTGATATTTCAATAATTTATTCGCACAATTTTTAAAGGTTGAAAGTTAATATTTATTTATTTTATCTGAAAGCCTATTGGTCAAAACACGACACCATCTATTTATTACATAAGCAAAAGTTTTCAGAATCTCCTTCTCCTTTGCACTGTATTTTCCATATGTCAAGGGTGGCGGACTGATGTGAAATGGTGCTTCACAGAGGTGAGGAGGTACTGTAGGTGACCTAAAAATTCCTCTCACGTGTGTACGTAAACCTATCTCTCTAAGATTGGAATTACCGTCAGCGAAGCCACGGGTCTTATATTCTAGTAATGTAATATATTCTTCTCGACAGGAAAGTGTGGGACAACAAAATAACAATAAACCAATAAACCAATGTACCTCCACAATGTTTTTTTTGTATACTCAGTCAAGGCTGGTCTAAGAGCTAACACACAGACCATATAATAAAATGAGTGGGAGATAAGAGGGGAGGGAGAGAGGGAAGTACAACAATAGTAGAGAACAGGGACATCAGGAGATCTGTGGAACGGTGAGGGCTGGGGCAGAGTACACGGGATAAACAAGATGGACGCTACAAGGACTATCAGGAAAGAAGTCGGAATTTAAAAAAAAGGTAGATTTGGAGTAGATTAACGGGGGTAGAAAAGATCAAGGTTTTGGATTGGGAAAGATAAGAGATGGTGGTGAACAGCTGTTTTAAAGACCTGGAGGGAGGAGTGGGATTGAAGAGAGTGTGGGAGTTTGTTCCAGAGGTGGGAGAAAAGAGGAATGAAAGAGTGAAGGTGAGCAGAGAGTCTTTAATTTGGCAATTTCACCATAAGAGTGTTGCTGGCAGATCTTGTGCGACCTGCAGGAATATTTGGGGGACAGAGCACAGACAGAGCAGGGGAAGAAAGGCCGGAAAGGAGTCGGAAGAAGACAGAAAGACCACCTACCTGCCAGCGGTGAGAGAGTGAAAGGCTCTCAGAGTTAGCTTCATTGCGGGAGATTCCAATGATTATAAAAGCTTTGGATTCCACACCGTGAAGCTGAGCTAGGTGTGAGGCAGGATCAACAAGCCATAGACACTGCATCAAGGTGCAGATGGAGGCTTTGTATGTGTTGAGAAGCTCAGTAGTGCCAAGGAAGGACTTTGCATGACGGAAGATGTCTAAACGCAGACTGGCTTTGAAAATGAAGCCAGCTTGGAAATGTGTTTTCCCAGGAATGTGGTTTCCTAGGATTTCCAAATGTGTTTTTTACCCAATCAAACATCCTCATCACATCCCTCCACAATGATAGACCCTCATCCTGTCCCTCAACATTTAAACATAATCATCACGTGCCTCTACAATTAAACATCATCATCACGTGCCTCCACAATTAAACAGCCTCATGACGTGCCTCCACAATTAAACAGCCTCATCACGTGCCTCCACAATTAAACAGCCTCATCATGTCCCTCCACAATAAAACACAATAATCATGTGCCTCCACAATTAAACATCATCATCACGTGCCTCCACAATTAAACACAATAATCATGTGCCTCCACAATTAAACAGCCTCATGACGTGCCTCCACAATTAAACATCATCATCACGTGCCTCCACAATTAAACATAATCATCATGTTCCTCCACAATTAAACGCCATCATCACGTGCCTCCACAATTAAACATAATCATCATGTGCCTCCACAATTAAACACCATCATCACGTGCCTCCACAATTAAACATCATCATCACGTGCCTCCACAATTAAACATCATCATCACGTGCCCCCACAATTAAACATCATCATCACGTGCCTCCACAATTAAACACCATCATCACGTGCCTCCACAATTAAACATCATCATCACGTGCCTCCACAATTAAACATAATCATCATGTGCCTCCACAATTAAACACCATCATCACGTGCCTCCACAATTAAACACCATCATCACGTGCCTCCACAATTAAACATCATCATCACGTGCCTCCACAATTAAACATAATCATCACGTTCCTCTACAATTAAACAGCCTCATCCCGTCCCTCCACAATTAAACAGCCGCATCACGTCCCTCCACAATTAAACATAATCATCACGTTCCTCCACAATTTCAACATAATCATCACGTGCCTCCACAATTAAACAGCCTCATCATGTCTCTCCACAATTAAACACAATAATCATGTGCCTCCACAATTAAACATCATCATCACGTGCCTCCACAATTAAACATAATCATCATGTTTCTCCACAATTAAACACCATCATCACGTGCCTCCACAATTAAACATAATCATCATGTGCCTCCACAATTAAACACCATCATTACGTGCCTCCACAATTAAACAGCATCATCACGTGCCTCCACAATTAAACATAATCATCACGTTCCTCTACAATTAAACAGCCTCATCCCGTCCCTCCACAATAAAAACAGCCTCATCACGTCCTTCCACAATTAAACATAATCATCACGTTCCTCCACAATTAAACATAATCATCACGTGCCTCCACAATTAAACATAATCATCATGTGCCTCCACAATTAAACAGCCTCATCACGTGCCTCCACAATTAAACATCATCATCACGTGCCTCCACAATTAAACATAATCATCATGTGCCTCCACAATTAAACAGCCTCATCACGTGCCCCCACAATTAAACATCATCATCACGTGCCTCCACAATTAAACATAATCATCACGTTCCTCCACAATTTCAACATAATCATCACGTGCCTCCACAATTAAACAGCCTCATCATGTCTCTCCACAATTAAACACAATAATCATGTGCCTCCACAATTAAACATCATCATCACGTGCCTCCACAATTAAACATAATCATCATGTTTCTCCACAATTAAACACCATCATCACGTGCCTCCACAATTAAACATAATCATCATGTGCCTCCACAATTAAACACCATCATTACGTGCCTCCACAATTAAACAGCATCATCACGTGCCTCCACAATTAAACATAATCATCACGTTCCTCTACAATTAAACAGCCTCATCCCGTCCCTCCACAATAAAAACAGCCTCATCACGTCCTTCCACAATTAAACATAATCATCACGTTCCTCCACAATTAAACATAATCATCACGTGCCTCCACAATTAAACATAATCATCATGTGCCTCCACAATTAAACAGCCTCATCACGTGCCTCCACAATTAAACATCATCATCACGTGCCTCCACAATTAAACATAATCATCATGTGCCTCCACAATTAAACAGCCTCATCACGTGCCCCCACAATTAAACATCATCATCACGTGCCTCCACAATTAAACATAATCATCATGTGCCTCCACAATTTCAACATAATCATCACGTGCCTCCACAATTAAACAGCCTCATCATGTCTCTCCACAATTAAACACAATAATCATGTGCCTCCACAATTAAACATCATCATCACGTGCCTCCACAATTAAACATAATCATCATGTTTCTCCACAATTAAACACCATCATCACGTGCCTCCACAATTAAACATAATCATCATGTGCCTCCACAATTAAACACCATCATTACGTGCCTCCACAATTAAACAGCATCATCATGTACCTCCACAATAAAAACAGCCTCATCACGTCCTTCCACAATTAAACATAATCATCACGTTCCTCCACAATTAAACATAATCATCACGTGCCTCCACAATTAAACATAATCATCATGTGCCTCCACAATTAAACAGCCTCATCACGTGCCTCCACAATTAAACATCATCATCACGTGCCTCCACAATTAAACATAATCATCATGTGCCTCCACAATTAAACAGCCTCATCACGTGCCCCCACAATTAAACATCATCATCACGTGCCTCCACAATTAAACATAATCATCATGTGCCTCCACAATTAAACAGCCTCATCACGTCCCTCCACAATGAAACATCAGCATCACGTTCCTCTACAATTAAACATCATCATCATGTGCCTCCACAATTAAACACCCTCATCACGTCCCTCCACAATTATGCATCATCATCACGTGCCTCCACAATTAAACATAATCATCATGTGCCTCCACAATTAAACAGCCTCATCACGTGCCTCCACAATTAAACATCATCATCACGTGCCTCCACAATTAAACATAATCATCATGTGCCCCCACAATTAAACAGTCTCATCACGATCCTCCACAATTAAACATCATCATCACGTTCCTCTACAATTAAACATCATCATCATGTGCCTCCACAATTAAACAGCCTCATCACGTCCCTCCACAATTATGCATCATCATCACGTGCCTCCACAATTAAAGAGCCTTATAAAGTGCCTCCAGAATTAAACATCATCATCACGTGCCTCCACAATTAAACATAATCATCACGTTCCTCCACAATTAAACATCATCACGTGCCTCCACAATTATACATAATCATCATGTGCCTCCACAATTAAACATCATCATCACGTTCCCCCACAATTAAACATCCCCATCACATCCCTCCACAATTATGCATCATCATCACGTACCTCCACAATTAAACAGCCTCATCATGTCCCTCCACAATTAAACATCATAATCACGTGCCTCCACAATTAAACAGCCTCATCACGTGCCTCCACAATTAAACATAATCATCACGTGCCTCCACAATTAAACAGCCTCAGCACGTGCCTCCACAATTAAACAGCCTCATCACGTCCCTCCACAATTAAACACCTTCATCACGTCCCCTCAAAATTAAACAGCCTCATCACGTGCTTCCACAATTAAACATCCTCATCACGTGCTTCCACAATTAAACACTCTCATCACGTGCCTCCACAAGTTTTTTTTTTTTTTTTTTTTTTTTTGTATACTGAATCGAGGCTCGTGAAAGAGCTAACATTTATTTCACAAACAAATCAACCAGACAAACAAAACACAAAAAGAGGTAGCGGAAGACAAGATGGGGAGAGAAGGGGAAGCACACAACCACAACATTTGAGAGCAGGGAGAAGTGTGGGAGGGAGAGGGCTTGGGGGCAGGAGGCGTGGGAAGGGGGGGGAGGGGGGGGGAGGTATAAAACACAAGGGGACCTAAATTAGCGGGGGTAGAAAATATCAAGGTTTTGGATGGGGGAGGATAAGAGATGGTGGTGAACAGCTGTTTTAAAGACCTGGAGGGTGGAGTGGGATTGAAGAGAGTGAGGGAGTTTGTTCCAGAGGCGGGAGAAAAGAGGAATTAAGGAGTGAAGGTGAGCAGAAAGTCTTGATTTTGACAGTTTAACCATAAGAGGGTTGCAGGCAGATCTTGTGCGACCTGTAGGAATATTTGGGGGACAGAGCCCAGAGAGAGCTGGGGGGGCAAGGCCAGAGAGGAGTGGGTAGGAGACGGAAAGACCACCAACCTGCCTGCGGTGAGTGAGTGAAAGGCCCTTGGAGTTAGCTTCATCGCGGGAGATTCCATTGATTCTGAACGCTTTGGTTTCAACAGCGTGAAGACGAGCTAGGTGTGAGGCAGGAGCACCAGACCAGAGGGGAGAGCAGTATTCCATAGAGCTGCGGATGAAAGCCTTGTATGTGGTGAGGAGCTCAGGTGTGGCAAGGAAGGACTTCACACGACGGAGGATGCCCAGTCGGCGACTGGCTTTGGCGGCCAGATTTGAAATGTGGTTTTCCCAGGAAAGATCATGGCAGACAGTGAGACCCAAAAGCTTGAGTGACAGAACTTCTTGGAGAGGATTATTCAGAAAGTGGATGGGAGGGTTTTCCAGTCCCTTTGACTGGAAAATGATTGAACATAATCATCACGTGCCTCCACAATTAAACAGCCTCATCACGTCCCTCCACAATTATGCATCATCACGTCCCTCCACAATTAAACAGCCTCATCACATCCCTCCACATTGAAACAGCCTCATCACGTTCCTCCACAATTAAACATCCTCATCACGTGCCTCCACAATTAAACACCCTCATCACGTGCCTCCACAATTAAACAGCCTCATCACGTGCCTCCACAATTATGCATCATCATCACGTCCCTCCACAATTAAACAGCCTCATCATGTCCCTCTACAATTAAACATCATCATCACGTGCCTCCACAATTAAACATAATCATCACGTTCCTCCACAATTAAACTGCCTCATCACGTGCCTCCACAATGAAACATCTTCACGTGCCTCCACAATTAAACATCATCATCACGTGCCTCCACAATTAAATATCATCATCACGTGCCTCCACAATTAAACATAATCTTCACGTTCCTCCACAATTAAACATAATCATCACGATCCTCCACAATTATACATAATCATCACGTTCCTCCACAATTAAACATAATCATCACGTTCCTCCACAATTAAACATAATCATCACGTTCCTCCATAATTAAACATAATCATCACGTTCCTCCATAATTAAACATAATCCTCACGTCCCTCCACAATTAAACATAATCATCACGTTCCTCCATAATTAAACATAATCCTCACGTCCCTCCACAATTAAACATAATCCTCATGTCCCTCCACAATTAAACATAATCATCACGTTCCTCCACAATTAAACATAATCCTCATGTCCCTCCACAATTAAACATAATCATCACGTACCTCCATAATTAAACATAATCCTCACGTCCCTCCACAATTAAACATAATCCTCACGTACCTCCACAATTAAACATAATCATCACGTTCCTCCATAATTAAATATAATCCTCACGTCCCTCCACAATTAAACATAATCCTCACGTCCCTCCACAATTAAACATAATCCTCACGTCCCTCCACAATTAAACATAATCCTCACGTCCCGCCACAATTAAACATAATCCTCACGTCCCTCCACAATTAAACATAATCCTCACGTCCCTCCACAATTAAACATAATCCTCACGTCCCTCCACAATTAAACATAATCATCACGTTCCTCCACAATTAAACATAATCATCACGTTCCTCCATAATTAAACATAATCATCACGTTCCTCCACAATTAAACATAATCATCACGATCCTCCACATTTAAACATAATCATCACGTTCCTCCATAATTAAACACCATGATCACGTGCCTCCACAATTAAACATAATCCTCACGTCCCTCCACAATTAAACATAATCATCACGTTCCTCCACAATTAAACATAATCATCACGTTCCTCCACAATTAAACATAATCCTCATGTCCCTCCACAATTAAACATAATCATCACGTTCCTCCATAATTAAACATAATCATCACGTTTCTCCACAATTTAACATAATCATCACGATCCTCCACAAGTAAACATAATCATCACGTTCCTCCATAATTAAACACCATCATCACGTGCCTCCACAATTAAACATAATCATCACGTTCCTCTACAATTAAACATAATCATCACGTTCCTCCACAATTAAACATAATCCTCACGTCCCTCCACAATTAAACATAATCATCACGTACCTCCATAATTAAACATAATCCTCACGTCCCTCCACAATTAAACATAATCATCACGTTCCTCCATAATTAAACATAATCCTCACGTCCCTCCACAATTAAACATAATCCTCACGTCCCTCCCCAATTAAACATAATCATCACGTTCCTCCATAATTAAACATAATCCTCACGTCCCTCCCCAATTAAACATAATCCTCACGTCCCTCCCCAATTAAACATAATCATCACGTTCCTCCATAATTAAACATAATCATCACGTACCTCCACAATTAAACATAATCATCACGTTCCTCCACAATTAAACATAATCCTCACGTCCCTCCCCAATTAAACATAATCATCACGTTCCTCCACAATTAAACATAATCATCACGTCCCTCCACAATTAAACATAATCATCTCGTTCCTCCACAATTAAACATAATCATCACGTTCCTCCATAATTAAACATAATCATCACGTTCCTCCACAATTAAACATAATCATCACGATCCTCCACAATTAAACATAATCATCACGTTCCTCCATAATTAAACACCATGATCACGTGCCTCCACAATTAAACATAATCCTCACGTCCCTCCACAATTAAACATAATCATCACGTACCTCCACAATTAAACATAATCATCACGTTCCTCCACAATTAAACATAATCCTCATGTCCCTCCACAATTAAACATAATCATCACGTTCCTCCATAATTAAACATAATCATCACGTTCCTCCACAATTAAACATAATCATCACGATCCTCCACAATTAAACATAATCCTCACGTCCCTCCACAATTAAACATAATCATCACGTTCCTCCATAATTAAACAGCCTCATCACGTTCCTCCACAATTAAACATAATCATCACGTTCCTCCACAATTAAACATAATCCTCACGTCCCTCCACAATTAAACATAATCATCACGATCCTCCACAATTAAACATAATCATCACGTTCCTCCATAATTAAACACCATCATTACGTGCCTCCACAATTAAACATAATCATCACGTTCCTCTACAATTAAACATAATCATCACGTTCCTCCACAATTAAACATAATCCTCACGTCCCTCCACAATTAAACATAATCATCACGTTCCTCCACAATTAAACATAATCATCACGTTCCTCCATAATTAAACATAATCATCACGTTCCTCCACAATTAAACATAATCATCACGATCCTCCACAATTAAACAGCCTCATCACGCCCCTCCACAATTAAACAGCCTCATCACGTCCCTCCACAATTAAACAGCCTCATCATGTCCCTCCACAATTAAACATAATCATCACGTACCTCCACAATTAAACATAATCATCACGTGCCTCCACAATTAAACATCATCATCATGTCCCTCCACAATTAAACAGCCTCATCACGTTCCTCCACATTGAAACAGCCTCATCACGATCCTCCACATTGAAACAGCCTCATCACGTTCCTCCACAATGAAACAGCCTCATCATGTGCCTCCACAATTAAACATAATCATCACGTGCCTCTACAATTAAACATCATCATCACGTGCCTCCACAATTAAACAGCCTCATCACGTGCCTCCACAATTAAACAGCCTCATCACGGGCCTCCACAATTAAACAGCCTCATCACGTGCCTCCTCAATTAAACAGCCTCATCATGTCCCTCCACAAATAAACATAAATCATCATGTACCTCCACAATTAAACATAATCATCACGTGCCTCCACAATTAAACATCATCATCACGTGCCTCCACAATTAAACAGCCTCATCACGTTCCTCCACATTGAAACAGCCTCATCACGTTCCTCCACATTGAAACAGCCTCATCACGATCCTCCACATTGAAACAGCCTCATCACGTGCCTCCACAATGAAACAGCCTCATCACGTGCCTCCACAATTAAACATAATCATCACGTGCCTCCACAATTAAACAGCCTCATCACTTGCCTCCACAATTAAACAGCCTCATCACGTGCCTCCACATTGAAACAACCTCATCACGTCCCTCCACAATTAAACACCCTCCTCACGTGGTTCCACAATGAAACATCCTCATCACGTGCCTCCACAATTAAACAGCCTCATCACGTGCCTCCACAATTAAACAGCCTCATCACGTGCCTCCACAATTAAACAGCCTCATCACGATCCTCCACAATTAAACAGCCTCATCACGTGCCTCCACAATTAAATATCCTCATCACAATCCTCCACAATTAAACACCCTCATCACGTTCCTCCACATTGAAACACCCTCATCACGATCCTCCACTATTAAACATCCTCTACAATGGTTTTAATCTCGGTTGCTTTTCTTCATATTGTTGTATGTAAATTATATTTGCTCTTTTGTTCCCAAAAAAGTCAAACAAGGTTCAAGTTCCATTGTGAATATGTTATAATAGAACTCGGTAATGAATACAGTTCCATTTTAATGGACATGATTCAGCAGTACCGCATATCGCAAAGCAACATTGCCATTCATCTTAATAACAGATTAAAGCCTTTCCAATTACAAAACAAATGGGACACCTGTAAAACTGAAATTAATTGCCACCACCGAGGCCGCGCCTGCCACCATGAAAGGAGGCGATTGAAATTTCTATGAAATATGATGTAACTAATTTGCCAAATGGCTTCGGTAACTGATAGCGGTGAGTTACCTGTCAATTCGTTCCTCGTTCTGTGTAACTAATTGAAAGAGTCACACTGCTATGAAGTCAGAGATTAGCAAAAGCTTTACCATCGATTCGGAACAGTCGAAGTGTGTATCCAAGCATTCGTTACTGGGGGTTTTTTTTTTTTTTTCAATTTCAATCCAAATGAACGACCTTTTAGCGGAGGCCTGCCACGCGTGTCCCTCCATGCGTGTCTCGCAATGCCTCTGTTTCATGTCATTATTGTAGTTATGTCAGGCTAACTAAGAACATTGTGCTACCTGAATCACTGAATCAGCCTGTTAATTGTTGATGTATATTCAGGAAGCGTGCAATTAATAGTTTACATTCAAACAGGAAGCATGTGGTTAATTGTTTTTGTTTAGACAAGAAGCATGTGGTTAATTGTTTATGTTTAGGCAGGAAGCATGTGGCTGTAAGGGTTAGACAACCGGGGCAAGGCCTGTGGTGCGTAACGTGTGCTCGCCGAACACAAAATGTTGCAACTAGAAAGCATCTGAAAATGCAAAGCCCATTTGCATCCATTTGTATTCAGACATTTTTTTTTTTTGGTATACAAGATAGCTAACATTAATCGTGTAAAAAGCTAACATTAATCACAGAAAAAACAAACGGACACACAAAACATACAATAAAGGGAGCGGGAGACAAGATGGGGAGAGAGAGCGAAGCACACAAGTCATCCACCGTCGCAATCCATTATATCATCTCATGTCATCCACCATCACTACCCATGATATCATATATACTTCTTCCGTATGCTCAAATAACAAAAACGGTTTTAAAAAAAATACAAAATGAAAATTCATGATTTTATACAGCCTTGACCTTTGACCTTTTGATCTAAAAACAACAACAATAGACTCCTACCTTTTGATTAGTGAACCAATTCAGATGTGATATGCAAATTCCTACAGGTTCAAGTCGATCGGGTGAAAATTTGTGATTTTACACAACCTTGACCTTTGACCTTTTTATCTAAAAAAAAAAGAATCAGTTTGTAGCTTTTGATTGGTGAACCAATTCAGATGTGATATGCAAATTCTTTGAATTTCAAGTCGATCGGGTGAAAATTGGTGATCTTACACAACCTTGACCTTTGACCTTTTTATCTAAAAAAAAAAGAATCAGTTTGTAGCTTTTGATTGGTGAACCAATTCAGATGTGATATGCAAATTCTTTGAATTTCAAGTCGATCGGGTGAAAATTGGTGATCTTACACAACCTTGACCTTTGACCTTTTTATCTAAAAAAAAAAGAATCAGTTTGTAGCTTTTGATTGGTGAACCAATTCAGATGTGATATGCAAATTCTTTAAATTTCAAGTCGATCGGGTGAAAATTGGTGATTTTACGCAACATTGACCTTTGACCTTTTTATCTAAAAAAGAATCTGTAGCTTTTGAAGAACCAATTCAGTGACCCAATATGCAAATTCTTTAATTTTCAGGTCAATCTGATGAAAATGGATGATTTTATGTGATGATGACCTTTGACCTTTTGACCAAATTATTAATTTCGCTTCTACATATTCTCCTAATATACCTTTGTTGAAAATTTGATGACAATAGCTCAAATGGTAAAAAAAAAGTTACGGCCCGGACACACACACACACACACACACACACACACACACACACACACACACACACACACACACACACACACACACACACACACACACACACACACACACACACACAGACACACAGACGTGATTACAAAACCCATCTCCTGCTGCGCAGGGGATGGGCTAAAAATATTTGAGGATGCCACACTTTCTGATCCATTTCCACGGATTGAGCAATAGCCTGAAATTCAAGGCAGGTGGAGGTAATTTTTGGCCTAATAAGCCCGTGCAATCATGCCAAAATCCGAGTACTGCCCTCCCGCATCCTCAACACGTCCAGATACCTCTCCAACTCAATATATCCTTTGACTCAACTAGCTGTCACTACTTTTGGAGGGAAACCATTGAATGCATTCACCACTCCGAGTGAACAACCCCTGCCTTCTACCATCCTAAGTCCTAACTCTTCTCTTGTTTACTCTTAAACTATGGACACCTTTTGCTGTCCGTGTTCATTCTGCTGAAACATTATTCTGCACTTATTTTGTCCATACCCTTTAATACCTTAACTCCAGCAGATCCACTCTTGATCTTCTCTTTTCTAATGTACAAAGACCTTTCTCTTTCAACGGCTCCTCATAGCTTAGTCGAGCTGGGTCCGGGATGTGTCTCGCTGCTGTGCGATACACCCTCTCGATGGCAGCAATGTCCAATATTACAGGTGAGGCTTCACATGCACAGTCAACACTACCTCTTGATTTAAAATGTATTCTCCTATGACAACAACCTGATACCCGAATTAACTTTCCCTGTAGCTGCCTTGCACTGTGCTCTATGCTTTACCCCCCCTTCCCCCCTTCCCCCATATATCCATGAACCCCCTCCCCCCCCCCCCCCCCCCCACGCACACATATGAGTATGACTGGAGTTGTTAAATATTCCTTGGAGGTATATTCTAAGTCGTTGTTACATGTGATAAAACTTTACATAACACGATCTTGGGATGACATTTTGTAACTTGTCGGCATAAAACTTAAATTATTCCCCTGATGATGTTATTACTTGCAAAATCGAAGATTTTTCAAGTATATTTGTCGGATGTGTATGTTACTTGGAAAATATATATATGTATACTTTTGACAAGTATGTTGATCACTCCGGTTTGTGTGTGTGTTTGTTTGTGGGTGTTTGTTTGTTTGTGGGTGTTTGTTTGTTTGTCCGCTCACTTATACTTGCCTACAGGTCACAATTTTAAAACGAACTTCACGAAACTTCACCAAATGGTAGAGTTCGTGGTCCGGCAAAATCCTATATATTTTAGAGTTCAAAAGGTCAACATAGGCCAAAGGTCAACCGCTTTTTTCTAATTTCTAAAATCCTCAATTTTCATCCGATTGACTTGAAATTTGAATAGGATTTTTAAATCAGCTAACTGAATTCAACCACACAATTCTAAACTGATCGTCATGAAACTTTACCAAGTTGTAGAGGTCGTCACAATTGGAAGCCTATTGATTTTGAGGTCAAAGATCAAAGGTCATTTGGAGGTCAAATTTCTCAAATAGTTATTTTTCTTCCGATTGCATTGAAAATTTAACAGCATTTGCATCGTGCCTCACTGAATTGGGAAACCAACTATTTTTGAGGTCAACTCAAGGTCAAACTTCTAAAATCATCCATTTTAATCTGAAAAACTGTCAATTTTCATCTGATTGACTTGCAAATTGAACAGCGTTTCCACCTTCAGTCACTAAATAGGGAAACCAAGTATTTTTAAGGTCAAAGATCAAGTTAAGGTCAAACCTCCAAAATCAACAATTTCATCTGAAAAATCATCAATTTTCATCTGATTGATTTGAAAATTTAACAGCATTTGCATCGTGCCTCACTGAATTGGGAAACCAACTATTTTTGAGGTCAACTCAAGGTCAAACTTCTAAAATCATCCATTTTAATCTGAAAACTGTCAATTTTCATCCGATTGACTTGCAAATTGAACAGCGTTTCCACCTTCAGTCACTAAATAGGGAAACCAAGTATTTTTAAGGTCAAAGATCAAGTTAAGGTCAAACCTCCAAAATCAACAATTTCATCTGAAAAATCATCAATTTTCATCTGATTGATTTGAAAATTTAACAGCATTTGCATCGTGCCTCACTGAATTGGGAAACCAACTATTTTTGAGGTCAACTCAAGGTCAAACTTCTAAAATCATCCATTTTAATCTGAAAAACTGTCAATTTTCATCCGATTGACTTGCTAATTGAACAGCGTTTGCACCTTCAGTCACTAAATAGGGAAACCAAGTATTTTTAAGGTCAAAGATCAAGTTAAGGTCAAACCTCCAAAATCAACAATTTCATCTGAAAAATCATCAATTTTCATCTGATTGACTTGAAAATTTAACAGCATTTGCATCGTGCCTCACTGAATTGGGAAACCAACTATTTTTGAGGTCAACTCAAGGTCAAACTTCTAAAATCATCCATTTTAATCTGAAAAACTGTCAATTTTCATCCGATTGACTTGCTAATTGAACAGCGTTTGCACCTTCAGTCACTAAATAGGGAAACCAAGTATTTTTAAGGTCAAAGATCAAGTTAAGGTCAAACCTCCAAAATCAACAATTTCATCTGAAAAATCATCAATTTTCATCTGATTGCATTGAAAATTTAACAGCATTTGCATCGTGCCTCACTGAATTGGGAAACCAACTATTTTTGAGGTCAACTCAAGGTCAAACTTCTAAAATCATCCATTTTAATCTGAAAAACTGTCAATTTTCATCCGATTGACTTGCTAATTGAACAGCGTTTCCACCTTCAGTCACTAAATAGGGAAACCAAGTATTTTTAAGGTCAAAGATCAAGTTAAGGTCAAACCTCCAAAATCAACAATTTCATCTGAAAAATCATCAATTTTCATCCGATTGCATTGAAAATTTAACAGCATTTGCATCGTGCCTCACTGAATTGGGAAACCAACTATTTTTGAGGTCAACTCAAGGTCAAACTTCTAAAATCATCCATTTTAATCTGAAAAACTGTCAATTTTCATCCGATTGACTTGCAAATTGAACAGCGTTTCCACCTTCAGTCACTAAATAGGGAAACCAAGTATTTTTAAGGTCAAAGATCAAGTTAAGGTCAAACCTCCAAAATCAACAATTTCATCTGAAAAATCATCAATTTTCATCTGATTGATTTGAAAATTTAACAGCATTTGCATCGTGCCTCACTGAATTGGGAAACCAACTATTTTTGAGGTCAACTCAAGGTCAAACTTCTAAAATCATCCATTTTAATCTGAAAAACTGTCAATTTTCATCCGATTGACTTGCTAATTGAACAGCGTTTGCACCTTCAGTCACTAAATAGGGAAACCAAGTATTTTTAAGGTCAAAGATCAAGTTAAGGTCAAACCTCCAAAATCAACAATTTCATCTGAAAAATCATCAATTTTCATCTGATTGACTTGAAAATTTAACAGCATTTGCATCGTGCCTCACTGAATTGGGAAACCAACTATTTTTGAGGTCAACTCAAGGTCAAACTTCTAAAATCATCCATTTTAATCTGAAAAACTGTCAATTTTCATCCGATTGACTTGCTAATTGAACAGCGTTTGCACCTTCAGTCACTAAATAGGGAAACCAAGTATTTTTAAGGTCAAAGATCAAGTTAAGGTCAAACCTCCAAAATCAACAATTTCATCTGAAAAATCATCAATTTTCATCTGATTGACTTGAAAATTTAACAGCATTTGCATCGTGCCTCACTGAATTGGGAAACCAACTATTTTTGAGGTCAACTCAAGGTCAAACTTCTAAAATCATCCATTTTAATCTGAAAAACTGTCAATTTTCATCCGATTGACTTGCAAATTGAACAGCGTTTGCACCTTCAGTCACTAAACAGGGAAACCAAGTATTTTTAAGGTCAAAGATCAAGTTAAGGTCAAACCTCCAAAATCAACAATTTCATCTGAAAAATCATCAATTTTCATCTGATTGATTTGAAAATTTAACAGCATTTGCATCGTGCCTCACTGAATTGGGAAACCAACTATTTTTGAGGTCAACTCAAGGTCAAACTTCTAAAATCATCCATTTTAATCTGAAAAACTGTCAATTTTCATCCGATTGACTTGCTAATTGAACAGCGTTTGCACCTTCAGTCACTAAATAGGGAAACCAAGTATTTTTAAGGTCAAAGATCAAGTTAAGGTCAAACCTCCAAAATCAACAATTTCAACTGAAAAATCATCAATTTTCATCTGATTGACTTGAAAATTTAACAGCATTTGCATCGTGCCTCACTGAATTGGGAAACCAACTATTTTTGAGGTCAACTCAAGGTCAAACTTCGAAAATCATCCATTTTAATCTGAAAAACTGTCAATTTTCATCCGATTGACTTGCTAATTGAACAGCGTTTGCACCTTCAGTCACTAAATAGGGAAACCAAGTATTTTAAAGGTCAAAGATCAAGTTAAGGTCAAACCTCCAAAATCAACAATTTCATCTGAAAAATCATCAATTTTCATCTGATTGACTTGAAAATCTAACAGCATTTGCATCGTGCCTCACTGAATTGGGAAACCAACTATTTTTGAGGTCAACTCAAGGTCAAACTTCTAAAATCATCCATTTTAATCTGAAAAACTGTCAATTTTCATCCGATTGACTTGCAAATTGAACAGCGTTTGCACCTTCAGTCAATAAATAGGGAAACCAAGTATTTTTAAGGTCAAAGATCAAGTTAAGGTCAAACCTCCAAAATCAACAATTTCATCTGAAAAATCATCAATTTTCATCTGATTGACTTGAAAATTTAACAGCATTTGCATCGTGCCTCACTGAATTGGGAAACCAACTATTTTTGAGGTCAACTCAAGGTCAAACTTCTAAAATCATCCATTTTAATCTGAAAAACTGTCAATTTTCATCCGATTGACTTGCTAATTGAACAGCGTTTGCACCTTCAGTCACTAAATAGGGAAACCAAGTATTTTTAAGGTCAAATATCAAGTTAAAGTCAAACTTCCAAAATCAACAATTTCATCTGAGAAATCATCAATTTTCATCTGATTGACTTGAAAATTTAACAGCATTTGCATCGTGCCTCACTGAATTGGGAAACCAACTATTTTTGAGGTCAACTCAAGGTCAAACTTCTAAAATCATCCATTTTAATCTGAAAAACTGTCAATTTTCATCCGATTGACTTGCTAATTGAACAGCGTTTGCACCTTCAGTCACTAAATAGGGAAACCAAGTATTTTTAAGGTCAAAGATCAAGTTAAGGTCAAACCTCCAAAATCAACAATTTCATCTGAAAAATCATCAATTTTCATCTGATTGACTTGAAAATTTAACAGCATTTGCATCGTGCCTCGCTGAATTGGGAAACCAACTATTTTTGAGGTCAACTCAAGGTCAAACTTCTAAAATCATCCATTTTAATCTGAAAAACTGTCAATTTTCATCCGATTGACTTACTAATTGAACAGCATTTGCACCTTCAGTCACTAAATAGGGAAACCAAGTATTTTTAAGGTCAAATATCAAGTTAAAGTCAAACTTCCAAAATCAACAATTTCATCTGAGAAATCATCAATTTTCATCTGATTGACTTGAAAATTTAACAGCATTTGCACATTGAGTCACTAAATAGGGAAACCAAGTATTTTAAAGGTCAAATATCAAGTTAAAGTCAAACTTCCAAAATCAACAATTTCATCTGAAAAATCATCAATTTTCATCTGATTGACTTGGAAATTTAACAGCATTTGCATAGTTCCTCACTGAATTGGGAAACCAACTATTTTTGAGGTCAACTCAAGGTCAAACTTCTAAAATCATCCATTTTCATCTGAAAAATAGTCACTTTTCATCCTATTGATGCGAGGTTTGATCAAGATCGTCAATTTTAATCTTGATGAAATGGACAATTTGATGGATCAATGGCAACCTTGTTTTGGGCAGGGAAGGTGTGGATTTTGCAAGTATCTTGCTCTGAATGACGTCTTCTTGTTTATTTTACGGTCAGGTTTACATTTTTTAATGTAAATTTTCATTGAGATATTTATTCTACACTTCACAGTTATAGAAATTGTTTTAATCAATTGTTTTAATCATTCTTGTATTGCAGTATTTTGTCCATTCTTTTAGTGGATTTTGCTTGTAATCTTTATCAGAGTTGTCTGCTCTTAGTCATTTGCCCATGGTTATTACTGTGCATTCACGAAACGAAAAGCAGGGTTATGCATTCTGTTGCGTACATGTGGCTTTCGTGTATGTCTACATTTTTAATTTTCATTTTCTCGGCAACCGTTGGTCCAATTGACACAAAATTTTACCACAGGAAGCCTATGCCTGTAGAACTTTTTGTTCATAATTATGACGTCATAGGTCACATGGTATGGACCCCATCTTGGAAAAACGTTACCCCTGTATATCTCTGAAACCACTCAATGAAAAAAAAATGAAGCAAGGCTCATTGTCAAGAACTCCCCATGGGGAATAAGATATGTTAATGATGATGCAACTGGTGCCTTCGTTATGACGTCATAATTCGACAAGTACGACACTTAATCCGATCAGTATGAATTTTTTTCTTTGCAACTGTTGGTCTGATGGGCACGAATTTTTCTGGACACAAATTGATGATCCATAGGAGCGCCTCCTCCTGTAGAATATTTTAATGATAATTATGACGTCGTAATTCACATGGTACAGGCGTCATTTTGGAAAAACAGAAAAACGTTGCACCTCTATATCTCCAAAGCTGCTCCATGGAAAAACGTGAAAAGTGGCTCATTGTAAATAACTCCATATGGGGAATAGGTGTTGTTAACGATGACGTCATTGATGCTTTCGATATGATGTCATAATTCGACAGGGACAACGTTTAGTCTGATCAGTTTGAAATTTATTGAGTGTGATCTACGTAATAATTAAATTTGAGAATATAAATTGATGATGTAATTGCTCATGTGGTCTGGCAGCCGTATTGGATCAAATAAAATAAAACCTTCAAAAACAGAAAAGTTGGCTTGCACCAAGTTGACTGCGCAGGGTAAGTATTCTATGAATACCATCTAGTTTTGTATGGTAGTTGGTAGTTTATTATTCTTTAAGGCATTTCACCTCAAACTAGTCTTTTGTTAATTCCCCCATACTCTGTTTCATTTTTATGGCGTAAGCTTTAGGGCAATGCTGTCTGGAACAGCATTTGTCTGTCCGTCTGGTGTAGGTATGTATGTATGTATGTATGTATGTATGTCCCTCACAAACGTCCACCAATCAGAGCTGAGGATATAGTCACATAACAGGAGGACAGCGTTTAATAACTATTACAGTTACATATTTTACTAAAAGGAAATATAAGTCCAGTAGACTCTACCCTGACCTAGCTTAATTCAAAAGGAATGTCAATAGATTCCTCCTTTCTATCTAATATCTATTCTTTTCTTTCCTTTGTGTAGCATCCACCTTGAGTGGCCATGTTGGCTTTGTGGAGGGCAAAATCCCATTTAAAAAAAAGTAGAAGCCAAGAAGCGAATTTTCAGTCCCTATGTTAAAGTTGCATACAGAGAAACCGTCCCATGTAAAGGGAGGGGGCACTTTGCGCCTCCCTTGATAACGTTCTGTGGAACGTTTTGGGGTCCCAGCGTGTGTCATAAGGGAGGTATGTTTCAGAAATTCCTAAATACAATTATGATATTGAAATGCGATCGACACAGAACCGAATCCGGAAGTGAGTAGATGATGATGGTTCGCTGGTTTGATCTCCTTGATCTCAATACAATCGTGATTTAACATTATATTTTGATATATTAATACTATAAAGTATTAATTTGTGATTGGAATGATTGATGATGCTGTTTGGAAAGAAAATATAGAGAAATTTAGTTTAAAGAAGAATTAGGAAATGACGCAAGGGTTTACATCCGTGACATTCATGGATTCCCCATTTGCAGTTTCGCCATTGACTGGATATAACAACATTCAGACTGGGTACGTTTTTTGTCCAACTTCTTCATGAACCTGCTGTCCATGCCTGACGTTCGACTAAAGGTGACACAGGAATGTGGAATTTATTGGTTCATTGTTTGCCATTCGCCGTTTTTTTTTTTACACAAGTCATTCATTAAACTAGCTGTCCATGCCTGAAGGCAAATTTTTTAAATACTTACATTATTTGCTAACTCCTAAGTGGTATCCCCACCCAGGCCATACTATCCTCTTCAATTAAAGTATCAAACAAGCCCGGCTGTGCTGTTTTTCGGCTATCGGTCTTGTTTTAATACACAATTTTTTAATACACAAATACACAACAAAATGAATTATTATCTCTTTTTACTGACCCTTGTACAGAGTATGGAAAAATACATTTGTTACTTTTTACATTTGCTGCAAGTATGTATTTTATCAACAACAACAAACGATGATAAAGACAACAATGACAACTAGAACGGCACTCAGTAGAGAGCATACCCCCACCTGGTTGGCCATATCACTCAATAGTGAAGAATCACTTAAAAATTCTACTAGCTGGATCCGGATCCATATCTTCACCAAAATTGAAACGATTCTTCCTTGTCACACACACAACCTGTCCGACAAGTTTGGTCCAAATCCATCTATAACTTTTTGAGATATCCTGCTATTATGTATCGTTTTTGGACCTATCTCGCAAAGGTGAAGAATCACTTAAACAATTAAATAATTCTCATATCCGAATCCATATTCAGATCATAACCAAAATTGAATCGATTCTTCCTTGTCATACGCACAACGTGTCCAACAAGTTTCGTCCAAATCCATCCATAACCTTTTGAGATATTCTGCTATGTATCGTTTTTGGCCCTATCTCCCAATTGTGAAGAATCACTTTAAAAATTCTAGTAGCCGGATCCGAATCTGGATCTTCACCAAAATCTAATCATTTGGTCTTTGTCAAATCCGCCACCTTTCTGCCAAATTTCGTCCAAATCCGTCCACAACTTTTTGAGATATTTTGTTCACAGACAAACGGACAGACAAACAGACAAGGGGTGAAAACATAACCTCCATCGACCTTCAGTCGCGAAGGTAATAAAACATTTAACTAGAACGCCACTCAGTAGAGCGCATACTCCCGCCGTGGGTTTAGTTGGAATAATACGTTTTGTTTAACATCCCCTCTCCCCAAAACAATTAATGAAAAAGAAAGTAGGCCCTAACTGTCAGAGAATTTATTTTGATATATCTCGGAATTGGAGGAGAAAAACATCATTTAAGAATAAGAATAAAAGCTTTCATGCAGTAAAACAGAAAAAAATCTTTCCCAAAAAAATTCCCCAAAAAAATTCCTGGATCCGGAATAATATCCTGAGCTTCACCAAAAACTAATCAATTCTTCCTTATCCCAAGGGCAATCATCCCACCAACTTTAATCCAAATCCGTTCAGAACTTTTCCAGATATCTTGTTCACAAACACACGAACATACGAACACACACACACACACACGGACGGACACGATCGAATGCATTACTCCCTGGTGGGAGTAATAACCCTGGAAATCGCAGAGCCAGAACCAGAATTATTTATTTGGTCTGGAAGCCCATGCGAGGTTTCTTCTTCTTCAGCCTCTCACAACCCTGGGTGAATATGCGATCTTTTAAAAAAAAGTTGGAATTTTGCCAAATCTGTTTTATTCGTTTGTTAATATACCTCAGCCATTGACAAATCTGGAATTATAATTTTATTTGAGGTTCAAATTAACCCGGGAGATTGTGTCAAACGATGCCTGCAAGTCTTTACACGTGATAAATAAATTAATCGTCCACAGTCGCAGACTCTTCTTCTTCACGCAATAACAACTTCTAGATTCCAGACCGTACATCCAATGATCTTCAAATTTTGCAGACCTGTTAATCATCATGACGTCTACTACAGTATGAAGTGTCACAGCGATCAATGAAATGGTTCAAGAGATATAAATGTTTTTATTATTTGCGTTTAATTAACGATGTCTGCCAAACCACGTGACCTATCGCAAATTCCAAAAGGACATTTTAGTAGACTGATATGCTGAACAGATCTGTGAAGTTTCCCCTCGATTGGATCACAAATGAGGGAGGAGCTAGGTTTTAAATGTTTGTGCTTAAAAACGTTATAACTCTGAAACCATGTCATGCATGACGTCATGCTCGCTGACCTTTTTGTTCGTTATGGGCATGCGATTCTGCCTGAAAAGTTTGGCCTCGATCTGTTCAGGCGTTTTGGAGAAAATTGGATTTTAGTGTTTTTCACTCAAAACAATATCGCGGCCGAACCACGTGACCTGTGACGTCATAATTACCACAAAAATATTCTACAGACCGAGTCCCTCCTATGGTGAAAATTTGCTCTCAATCGGTCCAATTATTGCAGAGAAAATGTTTTTTTAAAGGAAAGCAGAAAAAAAAATTCCCAAAAAAATTCCCAAAAAAATTCCTGGATCCGGAATAATATCCTGAGCTTCACCAAAAACTAATCAATTCTTCCTTATTCCAAGGGCAATCATCCCACCAACTTTCATCCAAATCCGTTCAGAACTTTTCCAGATATCTTGTTCACAAACACACGAACACATGAACATACGAACACACACACACACACACACACACACACACACACACACACACACACACACACACACACACACACACACGCATCCTATTCACACGAGCGTTGTTTAAAGTTTTTATGTTCGTCACGTGACGGGGCGGCCATTTTGGATTTTATGACAACCTTTAAAATGCATCTCCTCCTTCATTTTTCGATCTGGTCCCAATCCAGATAACAAGCGATTTATCAGTGCTTTGACTACTTAAGAGGGTAGTAAAGTTTTTTTTTTAAACCTTCTAGTTATCAGATTAAAAACAAACAAAACATTTATGAAAACATTTACTGAGGGTTACTACAAGTACAAGCACGGCAAAATTGTGTCCCATAATGAATGGCTGTGGGTGCAAGCATGCTGATTGCACCAGGTACAGAAAAAAAGCCTCGTTTATCGTTCGTTAATACCCAATATGTCACTGCCAATTGCAGTCGATCGCTTGGCAATGTGTCACCGCTGCGCGCACGCTCGCCAGCTCTGTTAACATGATGTCGCTTCTTGTATTTCGACTCGCGCACAAATAACGGACCTTCAAAAGACATATCCGACTGAATGGCGGGGAAAATTCCTCCAGCCCGATAGTGGACCGGACAATGCCGGGGCGGCTTGGAGACCGCGCGCCATTTGAAGCAGCAAAATCGATTCTCATTTTGAGATCGTTGCGCTCGTGATGACAGTCAGTGGAGTTTGTGGCTGAGAGTGCGAATTAAATGGCGGAAGGAAAGATTGGACTTAATTTTGGAAAAGTTGTGTAGTTTTTTTTTCACCAGATATTCTAGAGAATATATATATGATTGCTAATCTGTCAGGATGTGTGTGACTGTGTTAAAGTGAATTTTATTGTTGTTGGCAATATTGGCGTTGTCGTCATTACCTCCGCCACCAAAGGTGGATGGCGGTGATGTTTTCACCCCTGTTGGTTTGTCTGTGAACAAAATAACTCAAAAAGTTGTCGACGGATTTGGACGTAATTTGGCAGAAAGGTGGCGTATGCGACAAGGACGAAATGATTAGATTTTGGTGAAGATCCGGATTCAGATCCGACTAATATAATTTTTTAAGTGAATCTTCACCATTGGGAGATCGGGCCAAAAACAATACATAGCAGAATATCTCAAAAAGTTATGGATGGATTTGGACGAAACTTTTTCGACAGATTGTGTGTGTGACAAGGACGAATCGATTAAATTTTGGTTATGATCTGAATATGGATTCGAATATGAGAGTTATTTAATTTTTTTAAGTGATTCTTCACCATTGGGAGATAGGGCCAAAAACAATACATAGCAGAATATCTCAAAAAGTTATGGATGGATTTGGACGAAACTTGTTCGACAGATTGTGTGTGTGACATGGACGAATCGATTCAATTTTGGTTATGATCTGAATATGGATTCGAATATGAGAGTTATTTAATTTTTTTAAGTGATTCTTCAACGATGGGAGATAGGGCCAAAAACTATACATAGCAGGAGATCTCAAAACATTGTGGACGGATTTGGACGAAACTTGGTGGACAGGTTGGGTGTGTGACGAGGAGGACTTTATTCCATTTTGGTGAAGATTCGAATCCGGATCAGAGCATTCTTTGAGTGATTCTTCACCATTGATAGGGCTAAAACCGACATACAGCAGGATATCTCCAAAAGTTATGGACGGATTTGGACGAAACTTGGTGGACCGATTGGGTGTGTGACAAGGACGAATCGATTCGATTTTGGTAAAAATCTGAGTATGATTCAAATACGAGAATTATTTAATTCCTTAATTGGTTCCTCTCACCATTGAGAAATCGGATGAAAAGCGATATATATTAGATGATATTAAAAAAAGTTGTGGACGAGTTATGACTAAACTTAGGCAATGAGTTAGTTAGGAGACAATAACCATGTGATTGGATTTTGGTTCAGGTCCAAATCCAGATCTGGCCTATCACTATAGTTAGGAGACCATGGGTACCCTTTTGAAATTGCTAAGATTATTATTATTATTCTGATTCCATGTTGTATCGACCTACAGGCCAAACCATAAGTCAGATGAACTTGAAACCTTGACCAATTAGAGAATGTCACTTGATTGGATGCATATCCTAAATATGACATTATAGGTCATGTGACCTGGTGGCCATATTGGATTTCATGCAAATCTTTAAAATGCATTCCTGCTTTCATTTTTATATCGATTGAGTGGAAACTTTGACCACTTATAGTACGCCACGTGATTGGATACATAACATAAATATGGCGGACACGTGACACGGCGGCCATGTTGGATTTTTTGCAAACATTTAAAATGCATCTCTGTCTTTATTTTTCGATCGATTGAGTTGGAACTTTGACCACTTATAGTATATCATTCGATTGGATCCATATCCTAAATATGACGTCATAGGTCATGTGACCTGGTGGCCATAATTAATTTAATGCAAACCTTTAATATGCATCTCCTCCTTCATTTTTTGATCGATTGAGTTGAAATTTTGACGACTTATAGTACGCTATGTGATTGGATACATATCCTATATATGACGTCATATGTCACGTGACATGGCGGCCATTTTTGATTTTTTGAAAACCTTTAAAATGCATCTCCTCCTTCATTTTTCGATCGATTCACTTCAAACTTTAAACAATCGGATCCGGGCTGTCGTTGTCAATGACTCTGGCGCACACTTGTCCATTTAGGATTTTGCATCTTGGTCCCTGGATCATCACTGCTCGCAATTTTAATTAAAGATTGTTATTACTTGCAAAATCGAAGATTTTTCAAGTATATTGGTTGGTCTTGTGCGTTATTCTGTCTGTCAATCGCCCACAGATCACAATTTTAGACTGATCTTCACGAAACTTCACCAGATGGTAGAACTGGTCATAATGAAGGAGCATATTGATTTTGAAGTCAAAGGTTCATCTTGAGGCCAAATTCCTAAAATTGTCATTTTTCATCTGATTGACTTGAAAATTGAACAACATTTGCATATTGAGTTACTAAATTAGGAAACCAACTATCTTGAGGTCAAAAGGTGAAAGGTTAACTCCAGGTCAAATTAATAAAATCCATTTTCATCTGAAAAATCATCACTTTTCATCCTATTAACTTGAAAATTAAATAGCAATTACATAGTGCATCACTGAATTGAGAAACCAACTATTTTTGAGGTCAAAAGGTCAAAGGTCAGCTCTGGGTCAAACTTCTAATATCATCAATTTTCATCTGAAAAATCATCAATTTTCATCCGATTGACTTGAGCTTTGATTAAGATCGTCAATTTGAATCTTAATGAAACAGGCAATTTTATGTATCAATGGCAACTTTTTTTTCTTGTCTGTATGTTGACAGGATATCTCAAAAAGTTGTGGACGGTTTTGGACGAAACTTGGTGGACAGGTCGGGTGTGTTACAAGGAAGAATTTATTTCAATTTTGGTGAAGATTCTAATACAGCTCCGAATCGGAGAATTTTTTTATAAAGTGATTCTTCACCATTGAGTTATTGGGATAAAACTCATACTTAGCACGATATCTGAAAAATGTTATCGATGGATTTGGACGAAACTTGGTACAGAGCTTTGTCCACCAAGTTTCATCCAAATCCGTTCACAACTTTTTGAGATATCATGCTATATATAGTTTGTGGCCGTATCTCTCAATGGTTAAGAGGGGTTTGGGGATGTAGAGGGGGAAGAAGGGTGTGGGGAAAAGTAAGCGGAAAATGAGGAAGGAAGAATGAAATGGACGGAAAAAGTGGAAGAAGAGAGGGATGAAGGATAAGCCTGAATGGACACGGTGACTAGTAGAACGAAAAATATTCATTCAGGCCGTTTGTTACTGATGTTCCAAGTTTATGGATGAACTACTTTTCTTTGAGTTTCTGGGAGTCATCGCTTCTATGGTGGAGTGTCAAACCACAAACAGACATATAATGAATAGTTTATCACATATAATGAATGGTAATGAATAGTTCAATAGTATCAAACCACATACAGTATCAAACCACAAACAGACATATATCTAACATCATATAGGTGCTCTTTAAAGCGGTCTCCAAGCCATCGTCCAGCTTCACCAATGTATAATGAATTTATTGGAAAGTGAACATGAAACAGTAGATTGCATTGGAGGTGGTACAAGTACAATTATCCTTGATATTAATTGTGTAGGTACTTAGGATCTGATATTGTTGTGGTGGGGTTGATGAAGTCGCAGGTATTGCAACGACTGTGCAGGCATTTGAATGTTCAGGTGCTAGAATATAAGGTAGTGTGCCTTTACCCAGAAAATTTCGCAAAGTTTCTTCTTGTTTCAATGAAAAGAGAGATGGTTGAGAGAAGATGGAAGTCGATTCTGTGTCGTCCTGCAAGTTTATTTGGATAATCTTTCGATTGCAAGACTGTTGGGATGTTGGTATAACATCCCCTACTCCCCTCTACAACCCCCTACTCCTCTGTACACCATCATACTCAACTCTACACCCCTACTCCCCTCTACAACCCTATCACTCTCTCCACTCTCCAACTCTCTCCCACCTCTTCCTCTGTTCCTCCCCTTTTTGTCTTTCATTCTATCTCATTTCCTTCTCTTATTCTTGTGAATCCTCTTCTTATTCTTAATCTTCTTCTCCTCTCCACTGACACATCACTCATGACCTTTAACCATGAGCAATGCTTCACACATGACGTGCAAACATCTGTCCAATAAGCGTCTCCAATTCCAAGAACGTCAGTGATGATGTCATTTGCAAAAGTCTGTTTTCACTAACACCCGCCCAATTTCCTTTTTTGTTTGCTCCGTCGAAGGGGAAGGCCCAATATGTTAGGTTCTCTTCCCTCCACGACAGATAAGTCACCATTTTAGGTATTTTATTTCCTATTTCTTTTGACTTATTTGCCACCCATGCAGGCTTTTGTGCTGAAATTAGCGATTACATTCTTTCTTACATTGGTGAAACAAAGTAAAGTGTAGAACTATAAAACTTCTAAGTAAGTGAGTTATCGTGGGCATTCCAATTGTTACAGATCCGTCACTTCCGCCTTTTTTGTTATTATAGACTTGTAGGATTTTTAGTGTCAGGTAATATTGTTGTTAAGATTTTTGTGTGAAATGGAGATGTCTTTTGTAAAAAGTGAAAATAAATGTTTGTGAAGGAAAAAGGAAAACGTGGCAAAGAGACCAGAAGAAGAGAGATCGATATGGGCAGAGAGAGGAGGAGAGAGCGGAGGAGAGAGCTGTGAGGCATGTCGAGGCTGCGAGCGGACTTGTTTTTATATATTGGTCACGAATAAGTTGAGGTTTCCCGTGAAAGGGATTGCGCGACATCGTCCTATATTGTGAGTGCAATTAAACCTGTCTCAGGTTTATCACCAAGTGTGAGTCATCGTTGGAGAAATCAAGCGCCTCCATTACAGGCCTATACGCCATTTTGTCCTCGAGGAAGAAGAGGCTGTCCGCGTGGTGCATCTTGTTTTGCGGTTGGGATTTCCATATCAACCTCATCGTGTGTATTGCCGTTGGTTTACCTATCGGCTCAATTCCCATATCGACCTCTCACTGCATTATGCATAACTCCTCATCCACAGTCGCGCCTGTTGTTTTGCATGTTGTTTTGCCTGTTGTTTTGCATGTTGTTTTGCATGTTGTTTTGCCTGTTGTTTTGCCGTTCTGCATGACCTCGACCTTCACCCCGCGTGGAGATTCGTGCACGGACTTTGGGGAATGTTGAATTCTACTCACGGTTGGCGTATCGTGAGTTCATTGCTTTGAGAGCATTGGGGAATGATGGTACCATCATATGTATTGTTCATTTGATGCAAGTGACATTTTCATTGTACTTTATTTAATAGTGTTATTATTGTGTATGTGAGGTTCTTAATACAATTACTTGTTGGTTCACGAGTTATCAAGTGACCACTATATTCGTCATGTGTGTGCGTCTGTCTGTGTGTGTCTCTGTTTGTCTGCAGCATAACTACCCGATGATATCATCCGATCTTGATGAAACTTGGGTGGGAGGTTGATATCATGATCTAATTGTGTCCTGCGTAGAGTGGTCGTATTGCGCCCATTGTGGGCGGAGCCACACCCGAAAAAGATGTCTTTTTAGGGGGTAATCAAGTTCAAGCTACATCTTCTCCGAGGGGTTTGGTGGAATCTGACAGGGGTTTCGGTATTTGCTTAGGCCAATGTCATGTGTCTAGCCCCACGGAGCTCGATTTTTCATTTTCGCCCCAAGGTCAAGGTCACAAGGTCACGAAATTTAGAAAAGTCGATTTTTGATGGTTTTATTACATTGTTCGCTTCCTGATAGGGTGAAATGTCGTACATGATCTTATATTATCACATACATCATGAAATACAAGTTTTCCAACAAATTTCAGAATCTTCGACCTTTGACCTTTGAAGGTCACAAAGGTCAAATTTTCAAAGTTGTCGGAATCGAACCGAATTTTCGGTATTGTGTAGCTAACTAACCTCATAACAGATAATAGTTAATACATTCCTATTTATATATTTTCTATGTCGGTTTTGACTTTTAAAGGTCACATAGGACGGCCATTTCAAAGTAGTCCATCCTTTGTCATTGAATACCGCTCGCTCGTGAACCATCGTCGTCCCCTGACTTGTATGTATTGCATTTAATCAAGCTTAGGAATTTAAGAGTATAACTCAGACTCTCGTTGACTCAAGAGCTCCCTTTGTGATGGAAAGATATACATATTTGTCATTTGCAGTCCTGTGTACATACTAATTTGGGGATAAGATCTGTGAAAGCTTTGTTGTACAAAGACAAACTTCTCTCATCAAGTGACCCACTGAGAAGATAACTGCTTAATCAAGGATCCCTCATCCTCCGATCTATCTCCTCCCCACTCCCTACTTTCTTATCAGTAATTCCTCATCCTTCGACCTACCCCTCCTTAATCCCTTATCAGAATCCCTCGTCCCCCGATCTCCTCTCCCCTACCCCCTCCCACTGTGAGGACCCAACCAAATCTTCTCCTATTGTCTTGAATTACTATACATGAAGCAGAAACAGCTGAATCGAGAAAGAATACTCGTTTCGACTCGGGGTCCTTGTGCTGTGTGAGTTGGCTAAACTATGTATTTCTGTGGTAACCGAATGAGTATTTTTCCCAGTGTGATTAAATTTTTACAAGTGGTCAATGAGTGGACATGGCTTTGTTTATGTACACAAATTGTTCTCCAACAAAAGACTAGTTGATCGCTCCCATGAACACTCGCTCCAGGTATGCATCAACAGCAAAAACCTCTCCGATTAGTCAGTTGCTTGACACTTCAACTTTCCCTGACATTTGTTCAGCTACATTGAAGTCTCCAGTATTTTTCTCAATTTAAGCACCAATGACAATATGGGATTTTCAAAATGATGTAATCCATTCCAGAATGGCGCACATATGCAGAAACCCCGATAAACAATGTCCGGGATAAGGATATGTTAATGCCTCCACCCCTGAAGGTGGCTGGAGGCATTCTGGTTTTGGGTTGTCCATCCGTCCGTAAGGGTTAAACCTCGTTTTTCTCAGCAACCATATGTCCGATGGAAGACAAAACTTTCAGGGTAGGAGTTACACCCAATGCAGTGTTTTTATGATAATTGTGACATCATAGGTCACGTGATATGTCAGCCATCTTGGATTAAACACAAATAATAAAAAATATATTTCTTGGAAACTGCTGAATGGAATTTTTTTTAAACTTGGCACATTGTCAAGTACTCTGACTGTACTGTCAAGTACTGCTGACCGGGCCGCCGTGGTGCTGACCGGGCAAACGTGGTGTGGTGCTGACTGGGCCGCCGTGATGCTGACCAGGCGAACACGGCGTAGTGTTGGCGGGGCCCACGCGGCCGTGGTGCCTCCCCCCCCCCCCCCCAGAATTTCCATGTTTTAAACGTTTCCAAGTGTGTGCCCTGAATTTAGAATAGGTACACCGTATCCCTGCGTGTCGTAAGAGACGACTAAGAGGGTTGGCATCAGGAAGGGCATCCGGCCATAAAAAGAAATTGCCTCAAAAAGAGAACCATGACAATTAAAACAACATATGGGCAGGGTACAGCCCGAAGTGGAGATCGTTTTCTGAGGTTTGGGACATGGAATGTAGGGACAATGACAGGGAGATCAGGAGAAGTGGTGGAAGTCTTGGTCAGAAGAAGAGTGGACATATGTTGTGTGCAAGAGACGAGATGGAAGGGAAGTGGTGTGAGAATGGTGAAGGGTAGGCAGGGACAGAAATACAAGTTTGTGTGGCAAGGGTGCCTGGAGGGCGTGAATGGTGTTGGTGTCCTGTTTTCTGAGGAGTGTGTAGACAGTGTAGTGAGTGTGACTAGAGTGAGTGATAGGTTGATGATGGTGAAAATGATGATTGGAAAGCTCTTGGTGAACGTCATCTCGGGATATGCTCCGCAGGTTGGTCGGAGCGATGAAGAGAAGGACAAGTTCTGGTGTGCGATAGCGAAGCTGATGGAAAACGTGAAAGATGAGGAAGTTGTTGTGGTAGGATGAGACCTAAATGGACATGTGGGAAGGAGTATGGATGGTTTTGAGGGAGTTCATGGGGGTTACGGGTATGGTGTGAGAAATGGAGAAGGTGAAAGGATTTTGGAGTTTGCTGATTTGTTGATTTGTAATACACAGTTCCAGAAAGAGGATAATAAGCTTGTTACATACACGTCAGGTGGGTCGACGACGACCGTTGACGACCTGATGGTGCGTAGGCGAGATAGGGGGCACCTCCGGGACAGAAAGGTGATCCCGGGGGAGGAGGCTGTTTCACAGCACCACTTGGTTGTCTGCGACATAAGGGTGAAAGGTGCGAGGAGAGCTCGGCGGGTGAAGAACCAACCGAGAATGAAGGTGTGGAGGTTGAAAGAGGTGACAGTAAGGGAGGCATTAAAAGAGAGGCTGAGTAGGGTAGAGGATGATGTGGTTGAGCTTGAAAGTGGTTGGATGTCAATGAAAGCTAGTCTGTTGGGAGCCGTTGGTGAGGTATGTGGATGGACAAAAGGACCACCGAGGCACTCGGAAACATGGTGGTGGGATGATGAAGTTGGAAAGAGGATTGATGAGAAGAGGAAGAACTTCAAGGAGTGGCAGAAGGCGAAGGGTACGGGAGCAGAAACAGCAGAGCATGAAAGTTATAAGGCAGCCAGGAAGGCTGCAAAGAAAGAGGTAGCAAAGGCGCAGGAGGCATGCAGGAAAATGTTCGGAGAACGCTTGGATTCGGAAGAGGGTCAGAGAGCAGTATTCAGGATTGCAAAGCAGATAGCGACAGAGAGGTGTGATGTGATTGGGGTGAGTTGCTTGAAGGATGAAGTGGGACAAATCGTTGTGGACCCAGATGGAATTAAAGGAAGATGGAAAAGAGATATGGAAATGCTGTTGAATACAGAGAATGAATGGGATGGCAACATTGAGAGTAACCCAGTTTTAGGACCGGCAGAGAAGATAACTGAGAAGGAAGTTGAGGAAGCGATAAAAGCAATGAAGAGTAGAAAAGCAAGAGGGCCGACGGGAGTTGTGGGAGATATGTTGAAGGCAGCAGGAAGTTGGGGTGTGAAGAGAATGACAGAGATCTGTAATCTGGCAGTGAAAGAAGGCAGCATTCCAGTGGATTGGGAACTGAGTACCCTCGTCCCTCTATATAAGGGGAAAGGTGACCCTCTAGAGTGAGGCTCGTACCGAGCGATAAAGTTATTGGAGCATGGAATGAAGGTATTGGAAAGGGTGTTGGAGAGGCGGATAAGGAAGAAAGCGAAGATCGACGAAATGCAGTTTGGATTTATGCCAGGAAGAGGAACGACAGACGCGCTTTTTATTGTGAGGCAGTTGCAGGAGAAGTACATGGAGAAGAGGAAGAAGTTGTTTCTTGGGTTTGTTGATCTGGAGAAAGCATTCGACATGGTTCCACGCAAAGTATTGACATGGGCAATGAGGAAGTTAGGAGTGGAGGAATGGTTGATCAGAGTAGTGATGGCAATGTACAAAAGAGCACGCACAGCTGTAAGGATGAAGGACGGGAACAGTGGTGAGTTTGAGGTGAAGGTGGGAGTGCATCAGGGGTCGGTACTAAGTCCACTACTATTTGTAGCTGTGATGGAGGTGCTGGCTCAGAACGTAAAGGAGGGTTTACCGTGGGAGTTGTTGTATGCAGATGATCTGGTGTTGATTGCGGAAAGTATGGATGGATTGAAGGAAAAGATGAACAAGTGGAAGGAATGTATGGAGACAAAAGGTCTGAAGGTTAATGTCGGAAAGACGAAGGTGATGGCAAGTGGTAAAGCATGTGCTGAGGTGGAAATAACTGGGAAGTGGCCCTGTGCTGTGTGCAGGAAGGGTGTCGGAGTGAACTCCATTCAATGTACAATGTGCGCTGAGTGGGTTCATCAAAAATGTTGTGGTCTGAGAGGGTCATTAACCAGTGTGGCAGCTACATTCAAATGTAAGGTGTGCACAGAGGGAGCTGCACATGGAGGAAATGTTGAGTTGGATCTTGGAGATGGCGTGAAGCTGGAAGGTGTGAAAACATTTTGCTACCTCGGAGACATGCTGAATGGAGAAGGTGGATCAGACTCGGCAACGGTTGCTCGAGTGAGATGTGCATGGAAGAAGTTTCGGGAACTGAGTGGCGTGCTGATGAGGAGGGGAGTGTCGTTGAAGCTGAAGGGAAAGGTGTATGCTGCATGTGTGAGAAGTGTTATGATTTATGGGAGCGAGACATGGGTAATGAACGTAGAGCAGCAACGGAGGTTGGAAAGGGTCGAAATGCGAATGGTTCGGTGGATGTGCGGAGTATCGTTGAGAGAGAGGAAGACAAATGATGAATTGCGAAAAATGATGGGAATAGAGCCTGTGATTGATGCTGTGAAGAGGAACAGGTTAAGATGGTTTGGTCATGTGTTGAGGAAGGATGAAAGTGACTGGTTGAGAAGAGTGATGGAAATGAATGTAGAAGGAAGTAGAGGACGGGTGTTACATATTTATGTGAATGTATGTGAATTACCATTCAGGTCTTTGCTTATCCGTGTGTAGTATATTAAGTTGTTGTGTAGTTGTTGTGGTTGGAGGGTCAGGAGCCCTTCTGAGGGAGTGGCCGGAAACGGAAGTGACCGGAAACGGAAGAGGAAAAGACACGAGGAAAAAAGGACGAGTATTATTCTTCCTCGCCCCGCTCCGACAAAAGGTGGGATCGACCTTGCGCTGCGTGAAACAGCGGCGTTCCGAAGCCTGTCTGGCGAGAGGAATTACCGGAACGTGTACCGGCCCGGTGGAGACGTCAAGTTGACGTGGGGCCGTGCATCGAACCCGCGTCTGGCCTCGTTCGCGGCACCATCCAAACAGACGCGTGCGGGTCGCACGTTGGGGCCTAACGCGCCTTGCAAGCGGCGTGGGGTTTGGTTTGCTCTACCGTATCCGCTTCGCGTGGCCACGAGGGGCTGCAGCCTCGGTGCCTGGTACGATATCTGCCCGGTGGAAAAACGTCCACCCGGGGTTCGTTCTACCGCCCGAGTGCGGTGACGGCGACCATCATCTTGGTCAGGAGGGGCCCAGAGACATTGTGCGGGACCGAGACCAAAAGGGTGTCGTGAGTACTCACCGGGACACACGTATATAAGACGGCCATCTTACTCATAGGAAAGTGCTTGTGAATTGGGAATCGTTGATGGTTGTATATGGTTGATTGCTCGGGGAAAATCTCCGTGGTTGTGTCATTGCAATTGTATGGTCATTCCCATTGAAATATATCCTTGAACGTCAGTTGTCTCCTGGGGTGAAATTCATATGGATTGCGTGGCGAAAGCGCATATTTAATACAGCTTTCTGGCGAAGTTCCTCTCACGGTCCGGGGGTCACCGAGACCAGGTATTCACCGAGGGGACCACGTAACAACGGGGAAGACCGAGAAAGACTTGGCTAAAGATGGTGGAAGAAGAAATGCGGGCAAGGGGGTTAACAAGGAGAGATGCAGAAAATAGGGCAAAATGGAAAAGATTGTCATGGGGACCGCAAGGCTAACTCCTGCTCGAGCAGGGAAAATGGCCTTAAAATGCATGTTGTTGTTGTTGTTTGTATTGTCAAGTACTCCCAATGGGGGAACAAAACCATCATAATGATGACATCATCAGTGAAGAGGTATACCAGCCATAAATGTTTTCATTGAATACCTTATTAGATTAATGAACAGGATTATATAATTAAATGCCCAGACCAGGAATCGAACCCAGGTCCTCTGGAAAACCATACTAGTGCTCTGCCATCTGAGCTATCTGGGCAGCCCTGACTAAGCATGTAATTTTCTCACACATATGATTGCCACTCTCTTTCCATCAATGCTTCCGGGCCACTCGCTGCCAACCATAGGTGCACCAATGGCCTGAACACGAGAGGGTCTTCCTCCAATGGGGGGGGGGGGGGGGGGGACAAATCCATGTCCTCTATTATAAAAACCACTGGGGGCGTAGTGAAGCAATTAGATTAATGAACAGGATTAAATAATTACATTGATATATGTGCGAAAATTACATGCTCAGATCAGGAATCCTGGTGAACCGTACCAATGCTCTGCCGTCTGAGCTATCTGGGCGACCCTGACTGAGCAGGCAATTTTACCACACATATGATTTCCACTCTCTTTCCGTCAATATTTTACCCACAAATAGTAAAGCATTACACTGTATACACGATCGGCTCCCCAAGGTATCAGCGAGCACTTTTTGTGGAGTTTGATCTCCCATCTCTCGCATCTTATCAATCCTTTCCCGACATCTGTTTTCTCTTTTATTAACTTTAGTTTGTTTTATCTATCCTCCCTCTTCTCTTTTTTTGTCTCTTCCCTCAAGCTCTGAACCTTGATTCAAAACCTTGATCTTTTCTACCCCTGTTAATTCACCCCAGATCCACTTTTTGAAACTCAGACTTCTTTGCTGGAAGTCCTAGCAGTGTCCATGTGTTTTATACCTCTCCCACCCTCCCTCCCCGTCACGTGCCTCCCGCCCCAAGCTCTCTTCCTCCCACAGATCTCCCGATGTCCCTGCTCTCAAATGTTGTCCTTGTGTGCTTCCCCTCTCTCTCCCCATTTTGTCTCCCGCTCCCTTTATCTTATGTTTTATGTGTCGGTTTGTCTTTTTGTGATTAATGTCAGCTTTTACACGAGACTCGATCTTGTACAGTCACGTAAAAAAGTAAGTACACCCCATGTAAAGTTTTGACTTTTTCAACATATTTCAACATACAGCTATTTGATCTTCATTTCAACAATATTGATAGGTAAAGGTGATATAATATAACAAATATCATGAAACATTTACATTTTGTAGTCCATTGTATAATTTAAATAAACATAAATGCAATTTCGCCTGTGGAAAAAGTAAGTACACCCTTGGCTCTAATAGGTGGTATTGCCCCCTTTCGCAGAAACAACCTCAAGTAGGCGTTTCTTATAACTGTCTACCAGTCTCTGACATCGACAGGGAGAAATTTTTGCCCACTTCTCCAAACAGAATTCTTTCAGCTGTGCGATGTTTGAGGGGTTTCTTGCATGCACAGCTCCTTTCAAATCCCCCCACAACATCTCGATGGGATTTAGATCCGGGCTTTGACTTGGCCATTCCAGAACCCTCCATTTATTTCTTTTCAGCCATTCCTTGGTGGATTTACTGATATGTTTAGGGTCATTGTCATGTTGCAAGGTCCACCTTCGGTTGAGCTTCAACTTCCGACAGATGGCCTCACATTATCCTCAAGCATCCTCTGGTACAATGAAGAATTCATCGTGGATTCTATGATGGTGAGCTGCCCAGGCCCTGATGCAGCAAAGCTGCCCCAAATCATAATATTTCCACCACCATGTTTTACAGTTGGTATCAGGTTCTTGTGGTCAAATGCTGTCTTTGGTTTTCGCCAAACATGTCTTCTGGTACTGTGGCCAAATAGCTCCACCTTTGACTCATCTGTCCAGAGCACATTGTTCCAGAAGTGCTGGTTTTGCCTAGGGTTTCATTGGCAAATTTTAGTCTTGCCCTGATGTTCTTTCTGGACAGCAAAGGTTTCCTCCTGGCACACCTGCCATGTAGATCAAATTTGTGCAGCCTCTTTCTAATGGTGGACTCGTGCACTTTGACATCAACAGTGGCAAGAGCTACCTGTAGGTCCCGTGATGACATTCTGGGGTTCTTAGAGACTTCTTTCAGCATATTGCGGTCTGCTCTCTGGCTGAACCTGCTGGGGCGGCCTGGCCTGAACAAGTTGGCAGTTGTTTGGAATCTTCTCCACTTGTAGATGATCTTCCGGACAGTCGAATGATTGATTTCAAATTGTTTGGAGATCTTTTTAAATCCCTCCCCAGACTCGTATGCATCTATAACCTTCTTTCTGAAGTTCTCAGAGAGCTCTTTTGATTTAGCTAGGCATGGTGATGCCACACACTTCAACAACAAATAGCAAACCAAACTAAATGTCTGAGGTTTAAATAAGACAGGTTCCTCCAAGATCCTCTCTAATGATGTTCTAATCATTTGCACCTGAGCTGGTGCACCTGATTCTAATTTTATGTATTTGAAGTAGTGATAAATGTCGGGGTGTACTTACTTTTTCCACATGCAAAATTTGCATTTATGTTTATTTAAATTATACAATGGACTACAAAATGTAAATGTTTCATGATAGTTGTATTATATCACCTTTATCTATCAATATTGTTGAAATGAAGATCAAATAGCTGTATGTTGAAATATGCTGAAAATGTCAACTTTACATGGGGTGTACTTACTTTTTCACGTGACTGTATACAAAAAAAAGCTCACTTTTCCCCTCCTCCCCCCTGGCTTCCTTTTCTTCTTCTTTTTGTCTCCCCATTTCTTCTTATATCCCCTTTTTCTTTTTCTTCATCTTTCCTCTTCTCATTTACTCCCCTTTTTCTCTCTCCTTTTTATCTTTCAGTTTTTTATTATAATTTTTATTACATATCGTTTTGGTTTGTTTCCTAATATTTTCCCATTTCTCCCAGTCCCCATTGACTTTTAATCCATGAAATGTGACCCTCCCTATAAAATTGAGTCATTCTCACCTCCAGGTCTAATTCTCACCTCCTTACACCTGCCCTCACTCAGACGCATGCGACTCTGGCTCATTCCCACTCAATATAAACCATTGCTCCTATCAGATCTCCCTTGTTTGCTCCTACAAAGGCCTGAAATGTCAGCTTCTACTGGCTTTCCACAATGGTTGGCATACTTCAATCAATGTTCCATTGACTTCTTCTTCAAGCAGAAATATTGCCTTTCGGTTGATTGATATCATTATATATTTAATTAATTAGTTTAATTTCATTATTCTGGACTTTTTGATATCCTGACAAGAGGAATTGGTTGATGATGCAGATATGTCAAGTTCAAACGATATAAATAATGTGTTGATGCCCAAGATACTGTTATTCTATAGCCAAGACAGTTCGGAAAGAGCCGGATGTCCTTTTCACTGAAAATACTCATTAGAAGTTATTGAACTTCTTGACTGAAAACAGTTCAGATATAAAGGCAGCACGCATGCCACGTTGTGATGATTTGTTTGAAAAAGAGATTGAACTTGTCAGGGTTAGCCTCTCTTACTTACTCTCCTACTCTCCTACTTACTCTCCTACGCTCCTACTCTCCTTGTCTCCTACTACTACTACTCTCCAACTTAGCCTCTCCTACTTACAGGATAAAAACTACATTCATTATTTTACTTTACAATTTGTAACCTACCAATATGATGTTCTTACAATGTCACAGTTAACATCCATTCAATATTTTTGCAAAGTGGTACAAAGCTGATGTAAGTTACTTGCAGCAATTAGTGTATTTTGCAAAAGGAAAAGAAAAGACTTTGTTAGTTATGATGAGGGTTGGAAAACTGTCCTCGACAAGTAATTTACCGGTCAGAATTTAATATTACAATGGCAAATGGGACATGAGCGTGAGAGGCAGAATTAAAAAGGTAATAATCTTTTCACTTCGAAATTGACTGACAAGGTTTTAGTGTCTTTTTTCCTCTTTCATAATAGCTTCTTGTCATACATGGGCTAAGTCATGATGAATTGCACGATTAAACACATGCAATGGATCCAATGGGATTTGATATAAAATTGGTGACGGTAGATATTGTTTATGCTTTATTTTTATTGTTTTCAGTTGTATGGAATATGAGATTCATTTGTTTGCAGAAGTACAAATTATATCTAGATCGGTTAAATCTTAATGATGGGTTTTTGGCAGGATCTATATTGTCAGTGTATTCTCTACTCACGAATCATTCATGGTTACCATTGTGACTTGGTTGTATAATGGTGGAGGTGCCCTTAAGAAAGAACATAAGTGGAAGTCGTTTTTACTTTAGCTTCCATTTATTTGACCTGTCATGACATGAAAATGTAACAGGTTATATCTCATTCAAACAGTCTTGGTCTCTTCATTCTGCATCAGGAACTTCAAATAAGAAATCACACCAATTCCAGAATTCTGATGAAATTAAAATTTGCTGTTTGCGATTTCTCGAATACGATGCTGTGTCAGATATGCAAGTTTATTCGATGAAAAGAAAAGAGAGGAATATATTTATGAGCTCATAGTGCTTATTATGTAGCTTGTGAGATTTAAAACTATGATCCAGCCCTTCATTGAAGATTAAGAGTTATATTGCTCCTCTGCCACTTCAGTAAATCACAAGATTGCATTTCAAGCTTGTTCGAAAGAGCCTAACCAGGCATATTCTACTGCAAAATAATACACTCACTTGATAGCCTTTCTGTCTAAGGAAATTGCATTGAGGAAAAAAAAAGAAGTAACATTTGGTTTCCACTACTTGGTGATTTCGTTGACAACATTGTGCTGCAATTTCAAATAAAGAAACTCATTGAGTGAGGAGAGACGTAGGAGTTCAAAACTACCAGGGAAATGACATCGAGCTCAGCAATTGTCAGCCTATAACACCAACCCTGGACATGCTCAGTTACACAGGTAATAACATGCAGCGATTAAAGCGCAGGTATAATGGAGCATCCGAAGATTGAAATGAGGTGAAAAAGTGAAACTTTTTCAAACAAGTACCTGCTGAATGTACATGGCAATTAATGAAAAGGGGTACTTTTTACATTTCAGGCAGAGTATGGAGCAATATCCTTTAGTTCAGACAATTGCGGAGGTCGAAGGGGAAATGAACAACAGGAGGGGACCATGGTCACAATAGCTTAGTTCAGAAGCCAAGAATGTTTCTCATCTTGGTAGCAGAAGAAGAAAAGAAAAGGTCATGGACATGACATTTTTGCAACTTGCTTGAAATACGATCCTTTGTGTAATGCAGAACAAAGTTGCCCAGACTATGCTGCATCATCTACCATATACTATGTGGTGGAAAATCAGATGTGTTGTATTACGAAAATACATGTCTCTGCCTTTAGCCAATAAGTAAAAGCTTTAACATCAATTGTCAATGGGTAAATGTGCACGGTGTGGAGCACAGCTGTTCATGGGGTGGAAAAGTCTTTGTGAATTCTGCCAATGTATATAGGCTATCTTCCATAGAACAAAAGATGTACATTATTGATACAACATGTTCATTCACGTCTGTCTAGCTCAACATTAAAGGAGGCTTACTTTTACCATCGAATGACCAGTATGCCATAAAGAAGATCAACCGGAAATATGAGGATGTAGATAGGAAGAATACAAATATTTATGTATATTTACCTCCACCACCGAAGGTGGATTGAGGTTATGTTTTCACCACTGTCCGTTTGTCTGTGAACAAAATATCTCAAAAAGTTGTGGACGGATTTGGACGACATTTGGCAGAGATGTAGTGTATGTGACAAGGACGAAATGATTAGATTTTGGTGAAGATCCGGATTCGGATCAGGCTAGTATAATTTTTTAAGTGCCTCTTCACCATTGGGAAATTGGGCCAAAAACGATACGTAGCAGGATATCTCAAAAAATTATTTAATGGATTTGGACGAAGCTTGTTGGACAGGTTGTGTGTGACAAGGAAGAATCGATTCAATGTTGGTGAAGATTCGGATCCAGCTCGTTTAATTTTTTAAGTGATTCTTCACCATTGAGTGATATGGCCAACCAGGCGAGGGAATGCTCTCCACTGAGTGCCGTTCTAGTTACCCTCGCCAGAGGAGAGGGTATTGCATTTGAGTTTGTTTGTTACTTGACAATATATATTTTTTCGAAAGTATGTTGATCACTCCAGTTTGTGTGTTGTGTGTTTGTGTGTGTGTGTGTGTGTGTGTGTGTTTGTATGTTTGTCAGTCCGCTCACTTATACTTGCCTACAGGTCACAATTTTAAACCGATCTTCACGAATCTTAATCAAATGGTAGAGTTCGTGATCCGACAAAATCCTATATATTTTTGAGGTCAAAAGGTCAAAATACGCCAAAGGTCAACCCCTTTTTTTCAAATTTCTAAAATCCTAAATTTTCATCCGATTGACAGGAAATTTTCATCATAGGTGCACCTCCACCTCGATAATTTTATAATGATAAATATGACATCATCGGTCATGTGTGCGGACACTATCTTGGGAAAACCGAAAAATTTTGCACCTCTATATCTCTGAAAGCGCTGCATAGAAATAATTGAGACATGGCTCATTGCAAAGAACTCTCCATGCGGAATAAAATACGTTAATGATGATGTCATAGGTGCCTCCATTATGACGTCATAATTCGACAAGTACAAAACATCATCCGATCAAGATGAAATTTATTGAGCATCATCTAGGGATAAATTGATGGAGAAAAAAAAATTATGTTATCGGTGGGTGAAAGGCCCTCAGAGTTAGCTTCATCACGGGAGATTCCAATGATTCTGAAAGCTTTGGTTTCAACAGCGTGAAGACGAGCTAGGTGTGAGGCAGGAGCACCAGCCCAGAGGGGAGAGCAGTGTTCCAATGATCTGCGGATGAAAGCCTTGGATGTGGTGAGGAACTCAGGTGTGCCAAAGAAGGACTTTGCACGACGGAGGATGCCCAGTCGGCGACTGGCTTTGGAGGCCAGCTTGGAAATGCGGTTTTCCCAGGAAGGATCATGGCAGATAGTGAGACCCAAAAGCTTGAGCGAAAGAACTTCTTGGAGAGGATTGTTGAGAAAGTAGATGGGAGGGTTGTCCAGTCGGTCTTTTCGGAGAGACATAGTAAGAGTGTGAGATTTGTCAGGATTGAAAGACATGTTCCACTTGTTTGACCAGTCTGTGATTTTGTCCAGGTCTGCAGCGAGTGAGGAGGCTGCAGACTGTCGATCTGAGGGATGAGGTATGGAGCGGCAGAGAGTGGAGTCATCAGCAAAGAGATAGAGAGGATTTTCCAGAGAGTCGGAGAGATCATTGATAAAGACCAGAAAAGGCACAGGGCCCAGGACACTGCCTTGGGGAACTCCAGCCAGAACAGGAAGGGGGGGGGGGGGGGGGGATGAGGGAAATCCATTCAGGGCCACACGTTGACTACGACCAGAGAGAAAGTCCACACGCCATGCATAGAGATTTCCATGGATACCATAGGAGAAGAGTTTGGTTATCAGAGCGGGGTGCCAGACCATATCAAAGGCACGTGATATGTCAAGGGAGACAGCTCTGATTTCCTGTTTGGCATTGAGGACCTCATCCATTGTTGAGACAGCAGAAGCAGTATGTCCAGAGTAGAGTGACCTGGTCTGAAACCAAATTGATGATCAGAGATCAAGCCATTGGAGAAGAAGAAGGATTTGATATCGGAAGCAATGATGGATTCCGTGACTTTGCTGAGAATTGGGAGCAGGCTGATTGGTCTGTAGTTGCAAGGATCTGTTTTTGCACCTTTTTGTGTAAAGCAGTAATGTAGGCTGATTTCCAAGCTGATGGCAGTTGACCTTGAGCAAAAGAGAGGGTGAAGAGAACAGACCCAGTAGGCACACAGACATTGGATCCACGTTGAATGAACGTCAAGATTCGACGTGGACCCGAGGTTGAAAACGAGTTGGATTTGCAAATTGGATCAACGTCATTTTTCCAATGTTGAATAATCGTCGTTTTTCCAACATTGATACATTTTCCAACGTCGAATAAACGTTGATACAATGTCACACTTTCAACGTCGATGTAGGGTCGAACAACCAACATTGAAACAATGTCATTTATTCGATTAAAAAATCAAGCCAAGTTGCCAACGGTGAAACAACGTTGAATGACTGTCGGGTTTTGATGTAGGTATTGGTCTCAGGTTCGGTTTTTGGTCTCAGGTTGGGTTTTGGTTGTCCGACGTCGCGACCTCATTCCAACTGTTATTCGACGTTGAAACAACGTCGTGTGCCCGCTGGGGAGGTTGTGAAAGAGCGGCAGAGCAGGATTTTAGGACCAGTGGGCTGATACCGCCTGGTCCAGTTGCATAATCGGAGTCGAGGTTTCACAGAAACTTCTGCACCTTGTCAGGAGAGAAGGACACAGAGTCCAGGAGCAACTGGGTATGACTGGGTAAGGTGGGTGCAGAGACAGACGGGTTTGGGACACAAGATTTTGAGGCAAACAGAGTTGAGGCATTCAGCTTTTTCACGTGTGGAGTCAGCTGTGTAACCGTTTGAGGTAAGGGAGGGGATGGAGGGGGAACAAGCACCAGAAACAGATTTGACCACATGCCACCCGGATTTGAAAGAGGGATACAGGTTTGAGAGTTCAGTCTTGAGAGTGGAGAGATAGTGTTTCTTGGCTCTCCTGAGGGTGGACACTCACTTGTTCTGGGTTTTGTGAAAGGAAATGAGATTGCCTTCCATTGGATTTGCTTTCCAGGAGGCGAAGGCAAGTTTTTCAGGGCAACTGCCTCACCACAAGATTCTGTGTACCATGGACTGGAGGAAGGGTATGACAACTGAAGATGAGATGGGATAAATCTGTGCACGAGAGAGAGCAATTTACTTTGGATGAATTCCCAGGATGAGTCGATTTCAGAGGCAGTGGAGATGGGAGACCAGTCCAGATGATTGATGGCTGCTTGAAGACCGTGCCAGTTGGCCTGAGTGAAATGCCAGACTCGTCGAAGCTGAGGAGGCTCTCTGATAATGGCAATTATATTTGTTATTGTATTGTATTTGTATTTGTTATTGTACAGCCTGGTATTTGCTTAGCGGTTAGGGTGCCGGCTTGGGATCCTGGGATCCTGGGTTCGAATCCCGGTCGATCGCTAAATTAACACCAGGTGGGTTGACTCAGCCTGTCATCCTTCCCAAGTCGGCAAATTGAGTACCAGCTTGCTGGGATGAATGATCATGGTGTGTACCCCGACTTAGAATAGGCACACCGTATCCCTGTGCATCATAAGAGCGTGACCAAGGGTTGGCATCAAGAAGGGCATCCAGCCATAAAAACATTGCCTCAAAACAGGGAACCATGATTGTCATGGGGCCTGCAAGGCTAACCCCCGCTCTAGTGGGGAACATGGCCTGTAAAACGATCATTCATTCATTCATTGTATTTACTTATGTATGTAAAATGTAATTTACTTTTGTAAATGTAATGCTATTGTATGTAAAATTGTATTTGCTCTATTAATTATATTTGTTACATAGTAGAGTTAGATTTTGTTCCATAGAAACCTATCTCCACTTGTAGAATGGAAGTACATGTGAAAATTGGTTTTGATTTACAGAAATTCACCTTACAGAAGGAACTTGCAGAACGTAACCCTTCCACAAAGCAAGGGATTACTCTATTTCCATGAGTCCGATTTGCATCCAGGAACACAAGAATTATGGTAAACCATTGAGAAATCGCCACTTTTTAATCTAAATGCTGATAAATATTAGTAAAAGATTATTTGAATGACAGATTTTGTATTAGCAACGGCAGGTTAAAAGTGCCTGGTGAGCAGAACCGAGTCACTGTAAACACTGTTGACCTCAGGGTACCACAGCAAGTACACCGATAAACCGGAGGGCATCACAGCAGAAAATAAATAATGACACTGATGTGACCTTTGTGGTGATTTAAGGGTGAAACCAATGCACGACAGGAGACACAAGGGTAACTTTATAAGGAATATTTATTAATCTCTACTATCTACAACAACAACAACAACAACAACAACAACATGCATTTTAAGGCCATTTTCCCTGCTAGAGCGGGGGTTAGCCTTGCACTCTCCATGACAATCTTCTCCATTTTGCCCTATTTTCTGCATCTCTCCTTGTTAACCCCCTTGCCCGCATTTCTTCTTCCACCATCTTTAGCCAAGTCTTTCTCGGTCTTCCCCGTCCTCTACTTCCTTCTACATTCATTTCCATCACTCTTCTCAACCAGTCACTTTCATGCTTCCTCAACACATGACCAAACCATCTCAACCTGATCCTCTTCACAGCATCAATCACAGGCTCTATTCCCATCATCTTTCGCAATTCATCATTTGTCTTCCTCTCTCTCAACTATACTCTGCACATCCAGCGAACCTTTCGCATTTCCACCCTTTCCAGCCTTCGTTGCTGCTCTACATTGATGACCCATGTCTCGCTCCCTTAAATCATAACACTTCTCACACATGCAGCATACAACTTTCCCTTCAGCTTCAATGACACTCCCCTCGTCATCAGCACGCCACTCAGTTCCCGAAACATCTTCCATGCACATCTCACTCTAGCAACCATTGCCGAGTCTGATCCACCTTCTCCATTCAGCATGTCTCCGAGGTAGCAAAATGTTTTCACACCTTCCAGCTTCACGCCGTCTCCAAGATCCAACTCAACATTTCCTCCATCTGCAGCTCCCTCTGTGCACACCTTACATTTGAATGTAGCTGCCACACTGGTTCATGACCCTCTCAGACCGCTACATTTTTGATGAACCCACTCAGCGCACATTGTACATTGAATGGAGTTCACTACGACACCCTTCCTGCACACTGCACATGACCACTTCCCAGTTCTTTCCACCTCACCACATGCTTTACCATTTGCCATCACCTTTGTCTTTCCTATATTCACCTTCAGACATTTTGTCTCCATACATTCCTCCACTTGTTCATCTTTTCCTTCAGTCCATCCATACTTTCCGCAATCAACACCAGATCATCTGCATACAACAACTCCCACGGTAAACCCTCCTTTACGTTCTGAGCCAGCACCTCCATCACAGCTACAAATAGTAGTGGACTTAGTACCGACCCTTGATGCACTCCCACCTTCACCTCAACCTCACCACTGTTCCCGTCCTTCGTCCTTACAGCTGTGCGCGCTCTTTTGTACATTGCCATCACAACTCTGATCAACCATTCCTCCACTTCTAACTTCCTCAATGCCCATGTCAATACTTCGCGTGGAACCATATCGAATGCTTTCTCCAGATCAACAAACCCAAGAAACAACTTATTCCTCTTCTCCATGTACTTCTCCTGCAACTGCTTCACAATAAAAAGCACATCTGTCGTTCCTCTTCCTGGCATAAATCCAAACTGCATTTCGTCGATCTTCACTTTCTTCCTTATCCTCCTCTCCAACACCCTTTCCAATACCTTCATTCCATGCTCCAATAACTTTATCGCTCGGTACGAGCAACACTCCAGAGGGTCACCTTTCCCCATGTATAGAGGGACGAGGGTACTCCATTCCCAATCCACTGGAATGCCGCCCCCTTTCACCACCAGATTAGAGATCTCTGTCATTCTCTTCACACCCCAACTTCCTGCTGCCTTCAACATGTCTCCCACAACTCCCGTCGGCCCTCCCGCTTTTCTACTCTTCATTGCTTTTATCGCTTCCTCAACTTCCTTCTCAGTTAGCTTCTCTGCAGGTCCTAAAACTGGGTTATTCTCGATGTTGCCATCCCATTCATTGTCTGTATTCAAAAGCATTTCCATATATCTTTTCCATCTTCATTTAATTCCATCTGGGTCCACAACGATTTGTCCCACTTCGTCCTTCAAGCAGCTCACCCCCATCACATCATACCTCTCTTTCGCTATCTGCTTTGCAATCCTGAATACCGCTCTCTGACCCTCTTCCAAATCCAAGCGTTCTCCAAACATTTTCCGACATGCCTCCTGCGCCTTTGCTACCTCTTTCTTTGCAGCCTTCTTGGCTGCCTTATAACTTTCATGCTCTGCTTTTTCTGATCCCGTACGCTTCGCCTTCTGCCACTCCTTGAACTTCTTCCTCTTCTCGTCAATCCTCTTTCCAACTTCATCATCCCACCACCATGTTTCCGAGTGCCTCATTGGTCTTTTTGTCCATCTGCAATCCGCATACCTCACCAACGGCTCCCAACAGACTATCTTTCATTGACATCCAACCATGTTCAAGCTCAACCACATCATCCTCTACCCTACTCAGCCTCTCTTTTAATGCCTCCCTTACTGTCACCACTTTCAACCTCCACACCTTCATTCTCGGTTGGTACTTCACCCGCCGAGCTCTCCTCGCACCTTTCTCCCTTATGTCGTAGACAACCAAGTAGTGCTGTGAAACAGCCTCCTCCCCCGGGATCACCTTTGTGTCCCGGAGGTGACCCCTATCTCGCCTACGCACCATCAGGTAGTCAACGGTTGTCGTCGACCCACCTGACGTGTATGTAACAAGCTTATTACCCCCTTTCTGGAACTGAGTATTACAAATCAACAAATCAGCTCCATCAGCAAACTCCAAAATCCTTTCATCTTCTTCATTTCTCACACCATATCCATAACCTCCATGAACTCCCTCAAAACAGTCCATACTCCTTCCCAAATGTCCATTTAGGTCTCCTCCTGCCACAACAACTTCCTCATCTTTCACATTTTCCATCAGCTTCTCTATCGCACACCAGAACTTGTCCTTCTCTTCATCGCTCCAACCAACCTGCGGAGCATATCCCGAGATGACGTTTACCAAGAGCTTTCCAATCATCATTTTCACCATCATCAACCTATCACTCACTCTAGTCACATTCACCACACTGTCTACAAACTCCTCAGAAAACAGGACACCAACACCATTCACGCCCTCCAGGCACCCTTGCCACACAAACTTGTATTTCTGTCCCTGCCTACCCTTCACCATTCTCACACCACTTCCCTTCCATCTCGTCTCTTGCACACAACATATGTCCTCTCTTCTTCTGACCAATACTTCCACCACTTCTCCTGATCTCCCTGTCATTGTCCCTACATTCCATGTCCCAAACCTCAGAAACCGATCTCCACTTCGGGCTGTACCCTGCCCATATGTAGTTATAATTGTCATGGTTCTCTATTTGAGGCAATGTTTTTATGGCCGGATGCCCTTCCTGACGCCAACCCTCTTTGTCGCCTCTTACGACATGCAGGGATACGGTGTACCTATTCTAACCAGGGTACACACTGGGATAATCTCTAATCTCTACTGTCTACCTTGAGCATAATAATACAACTTAAATATAACACTTAATGACTTTCCAAAGAATCCACAAATTAAATAAGTGCAAATGTCACAGACAACAATGCAGCTTTTAATTAACTCACAACTCTGGATGTGACAACTTAGCTCAAGCAAGCAGTTCGGATAGTAAAACCAGCGGGTTGTAAATGGGTGAAAGATCTGCCGTGAGCCCAGTTTGAAGGATCTAGTCAAAAGGGTTCGCACAGGATGAAGCCGACTGGACAGTCACTTTTTACAAGTCCTCAGAAGGTGAAGTCCTCCCTCATGTCACCGAAGCATGGAGAAGAACCCGAGTCCACAGTTGAAGCTGTATCACAGATTATGAAGACAGGAACTCAAAGCTGTAAAGGACGATGTGTTATTTGAAGGATAGGAAATGTTGCAGGGAAGAATAAGCTCCGAGGGTCGGTACCAGTCAACCAACAGGTTGAATGGTGCGTAAATTGCCTGAAAGGACAAGGAGCGGCTCTGAAATAATCGCTGATATAATAGCAGTGCAATGTCCAATAGGTAGGTTCCACGTGTAAAGGGAGTTCAGAAGAGAATACCTTACAGAATATAAGAAGTGAAGCGGATTCTCCACAGACCAATGCACAGCGAGTTGAATTTGGTCCGTCATGATTATGGAATAGGTGAGTACCTGGATCCGCCCAGGTTCACACACAGAAGACCCGCGATTCCTCCTTCACTGATTATGTCAATTTTAAAATGATATATGCACTATTGAAACAGAGTGTGGCAGATCAAGGGAACGTGTCCATGCCTTCTCCCCTTGTTTTCCTCATCTCCTTCTCCGATTCTCAAAACTCCTTTCATTTTTCCTCGTGTTGCTTTTGTTATTGTTGTTGTCACTTAACAGGGAATTTAGCAGCCAATATGACCTCTCTAAGGCACAATTAACTGTTATACTGGTCCGTAACAACACACACGGCGCATGTGCAAAAGGCTTCGTTTATTATTCATGCATCCTTCTGAAAGGCCTGTATTGTTACTCGCTGTTTTGTTTTTCCTCATTGTGTAGCACCCCGCCTCTCCTCCTCTTCCCCATACCCTTCGGTAGTTTGTGAATCTGCTGCCATTTGTTGTTCAGTTCCTCCCGGAGCGTAGACGAGGGTGGTTCTTAGCTACATAAAGCCAAAAAAAAAATTGAATTGCTTTACTCCTAACCTTTAATTGTTTTAATATTGAGGTAAAACTTCTGCCTGTGAAATATGTTTTGAATACATCAAGTTTTAGGGGTTGCACAGTGACTCATGGTTGCCAGCCACTCAATGTTTGTGCCCAATAAGCGTTGATTTCCTGCAATCGGGAAACCTCTTGCGATGTTCTGTCACAACTTGAAGTAGATACTGGGTTTGCTGTTCATCCCTTGTCAGGAGACGATTGTACTCTTCAATGAGAGCAACTGCATACACCAGAGTACAGCTGTACTGTATTCAATTAACTTAAAAACAACTTCAAAATGTGTAGTACATAGAAAGGTGATATGTAGGGTCAACTGTAATGGTCAAAATCACAAGTATAGCAGTGGAGAATAAATAACCATCTCCAAACATTTATGCGAGTCAAATATGTGAAATTACAAACTCCATGTGCAACCCCTAAATTTAGTCCAAATGGCTTAAAATTTCACCACAACGGGTTTTTCATACATACAAAAAATTTAAGTGTTAGAAGCATGACTTTTCTAACTATCATTTTTTAGAACCACCCTAGCGTAGACCTATGTTAAAAAACCGTATTAAGGATGTCAAATGAAGGTGAATGTGTGGCAAGTGCTCCGTGTTTATCAAGACCTTTGCAGCAGGTGCTGGTTAGACTTTGTTGTATCCTTCAGAATTCTCCTGGCTCTGTTGTGAATGATTTTGCAAGGAAATTTAGGGTTCAGAAATTAGATTGAGAAGCAAGACCTTTGTTAAGGCCGGAAGAAGCAGAGAAATAAGTGATCGTGGTCAACATGTGATCAGCAAAGAGAGGTAGATATTGCAATAATTGTGATCTCGATGTGATCACAGCTATTCTTTGTGCGTTTCTTACATTTATGAAGAACCAATAAATGTGCATCTTCTTTCTTTCCTTGTACTGCATAATTCTGGAATCAACCATGCCTTTCATCCATCCCAACTATCTACAAATTTAAGCAGTTCAAGGCAGGAATCAATATAAGCTCTCCCTGATGTAGACTTTCTCCTCATTGTCAGTTTATTTGTAACAGGATGTCTCCCTGAATGCCTAATATATTGCCCTTCTGTATCTTTATAAGAAAAAATAAATATATCCCTTATCCTGACCTTGTCCTACTTCATACCCGACCTCCTGTCTGCTGTACAGATTACATTGCGTGCGTTGATTAAAGTAATAATAATTTTCTAATTTTTAAATGAGAACTTTTTTTTACACTCATGCATGCGTGCACACGTGTACACACACACACACACACGCACACACACACACACACACACACACACACACACACACACACAACCTTTTAATGCCCCCAATAATTAAGACTCTCCCTAGAGTAAAGGGGTGGGCTTTTTGCTGTTGTAGGGTTTGCTTATACAATTAGCGCCCCTACTTTTTAAGGGTACCGCACAGTTTCTTCGATCCCTCGGAGTACTAAACCACCATTTAGATTTATTTTTTTCTTCCTGCAATCTCAACACTCCAAATTTCCGAACTGTATCAATTTCAGAGCTGTATCTCTGAGCGGGCAGGGACCTTCAGAATTAATTTTTGTATAAATAATGCGAATATAAAGTATGGGGTGGGGGTTGACCTTTTTTTTGGCCTTGAACTATTTTTAAGGTCCTGACCTGATTATAGACATTTTAACATTTCCACCAAAATTTGACTGAGGTTTGTCCGATCAAAACAAAATTGCCCTCTCTAGATAGCCCATAGCAAGGCACATTATTTACATCATACCCCTCTGGGTTAAAGCTCACGGTCTTACATCCATAGGAGTGCTAAACCGCCATTTAGGTTTTCTTTCTTTTTCTGTCAATGTCAGTCCAAGCTATACGTATCTCGGATGCAGCTGGGACTTTCAGAATGAAATTTTGCATCAACAATGGATATAAAAAGTATGCATGGTTGACATATTTTTTGACCTTGACCTTATTTGAAGGTCATGACCGAATTATAGACATTTCAACATTTTTCACCAAAACCTGATTCAGGTTTATCTGATCAGAACGAAATTGCCCTCCCTTGATAGCCTAGAGGAAGGTGCATTTGCGATTAATTTATGTCGTACCCCTCTAGGTTAAAGTTCACGGTCAAACAATGCAAATCCCAAAGACCGCTTGGCCTTCCAAGATGTTCTTGCATCATAATAGTGTACCTATATTGAAGTTATTCACCTGATATTTCATTCGTGTCCTTGACCTACTTTTTTGGTTTGTGACCTAATTAACAAAAACACCTTTTTTTATCAGAACTTGAATAATTTCCATCGATTTTCATGATGGTGAGTTTTATGGATAGATTGTAGATTGGAATACATTTTCGTTATTTACACTATCCCTAAATGTTGAAGGTCAAGGTCATATGGTGGTTTGAAAAACCTATGGCCATCTTAGGATCACGGGTCAAGGATACGTCGCAGGCGATAGCTAAGGGTAAGCGGGGAGGTTTACCCTTGGTGATTGATTGCTTTGTGACGGGAGATATCTAAGTGCTCCTGCCTCACACCGGTGCTCCTGCCTCACACCTAGCTCGGCTTCACGCTGTTGAAACCAAAGCTTTCAGAATCATTGGAATCTCCTGCGATGAATCAGAGGGCCTTTCACTCACTCACCGCAGGCAGGTTGGTGGTCTTTCTGTTTTCTACCGACTCCTCTCCGGCCTTGCTCCCCCAGCTCTCCCCCAAATATTCCTACAGGTCGCAGAAGATCTGCCAGCAACACTCTTATGGTTAAACTGCCAAAATCAAGACTCTCTATTCACCTTCACTCTTGAATTCCTCTTTTCTCCCACCTCTGGAACAAACTCCCCCACTCCCTTCAATCCCACTCCTCCCTCCAGGTCTTTAAAACAGCTGTTCACCACCATCTCTTTTCTTCCCCCATCCAAAACCTTGATCTTTTCTACCCCTGCTAATTTTTACCCCAGATACACTTTTTTCAAATTCCAACTTCTTTCCTGGAAGTCCTTGCAGTGTCCATATATTTCATACCTCTCCCACCTCCCCCCAAGCCCTCTCCCTCCCACAGTTCTCTCGATGTCCCTGCTTTCAAATGTTGTTTTGTGTCCTTCCCCCCTCTCTCCTCATCTTGTCTACCGCTCCCCTTATTTTGTGTTTTATGTGTCGGTTTGACTTTTTGTGTGATTAATGTTATCTTTCACGAGCCTCGATCTTGTATACAAAAAAAGAAAAAGAAAAAAAAAAGTTATTTATTGCCACTACTTGTGGGGATGACCTGGGAATATTTTTGGCCCAAGTTTCATGAACCGACTGGAAAAGCCTGACGTTCGACTGAAGGTGGCAGGTATTTTTAATTTGTCTAGGGTGTCGGTGATAACTCACCTATTCTTCGTGAAAGTTCATCGTTTCAGCCTCCTCCTCCTCCCACATTTCTCCCGATGTCCCTGCTCTCAAATGTTGTGTTTGTGTCCCTCTCCCTCTCTCCCCATCTTGTCTACCGCTCCCCTTATTTTTTGTGTTTTATGTGTCGGTTTGACTTTTTGTGTGATTAATGTCAGCTCTTTCACGAGCCTCGATCTTGTATACAAAAAAAAACAAAAAAAACACAAGACACCACGACATATTTAACATCCACCAATGAGCAGTTCTGACACATAGGTCATCCAGTTCAATGACCTTCCAATAGACAACACACACATTGATTTATCACCCTGAATGCAAAAATAGCAGCGTGATAGTTTATAACTAGCTGAAAATTAAAACCCAGGAAAGACAGCTCAAAGGCAAGTGTGCATACCTCTTAGCTATCCTGCCAGTCTACTCTTTGTATAGCAATTCCATAATGATAAAGGGGTGCAGCCATCATCGAAGGACACGTTGTCTAGTTTTACCCCCTCCTGTCCCCCCCTTTCCCTTTCCCCCTCATCGTCTTCTTATTCTGCATTGACATGAATACTGAGTGCATATTGGAAGGTCAAGGATAATGCAATGATTTCCATTACTATTGTATTAGAGGCAAAAAAAACCTTAACATTTGGATCTGTAAGTTTATTGAAAATCCAAGAAACATTGCAGAAATTGGAAAGGACAATTAATCTTGAAAAAAACGAGAGAATCCTAACTTGATTTCTCAGCATAGTTAAAAAGACAGGGTGTATACAGTGGAGCTTTATAATGAATTGTCTTATTTCCCAATTATGTCGTTTAGTATTCATAATTCAGACCAGCTGTGTCATATGCATGGATTGCATGACATCGTTTGCCCTTCCTTTGATCCCAATCTCTCTTTTTGTATACATTATTGAGACTTAAGCAAGTGCTGGAGCACCAGAATGTAAGGGAACAAAACTGAAAGGGAGAAACATCAACAGCAAAGAAGTGAGATTGATATCAAAGGGAGGGGGAGAAGGACACACACGGGTGAATAAGCGGCACACAAGCTGAATGAAACACAGGAAGTAGAGGAAGGGAAAGTGGAAAGGAAACAGAAAAGGAGCAAACCAACCAACATATAAGAAATAAATGTAGTTGAGTGAGAGGGAGAAATCACAATAATCTGGAAAAAACGGAATGCTTGGAAATGGGATAATTTGGGGTAGAAGAGATCAAGGGTACGGATGGGGGACCTGGGCTAGTGATGTACAGCTGTCTTGAAGCCCTGGAGTAAAGAGTGAGACTGAAGAGAGTGGGTAAATTGGTTCCATGGGCAAAAGAAACGAGGAACAAATGAGTGGATGTGAGCAGTGTCCCTGTATTTTTGGAGTTCAACAAGAAGGGGTTACTGGCAGACCGTGTGCACCCTGTAGAAACCTGGGAGGGATAGAGCCAAGAGATGACGGTGCAATAACAAAAAGGAGGAGGTACAATAAAGAGAGGTCACCAACATGCCTGCAATGTGAAAGCAAAAGGCCTAGACACACAGCTTTGTTAGGGGAGATCCAAATTATTCTGAGGACCTTGTTTCTCAAGGCATCAAGAACAGCAAAGTGTGAGACAGGAGTACCAGCCCAAAAGGTAGAGCAATACTCCATCAAGCTGAGAATGAAGGCATTGCAGGTTGTCAAAAGTTCAGACTGGCCAAGGATTTGCCAATGCAGAATCTCAAAGACTGCTTGGCCTTCCAAGATGTTCTTGCAACATAATAGTGTACCTGTATTGAAGTTATGCACTTGATATTTGAATAGTGTCCTTGATGACTAGTGTCCTTTGCACGATGAAGGATGCCCACTTGGCGGCTTGGAAATATGGTGTGCCCAATAAATATCATGGCTGATAGTGAGACCCAAAAGTGTGAGTGACTTACATCTTCAATTGGTTTGTTGAATTCCAATTGTTGAACTGGTTCCTGATTCCATTACGGTCTGCAGAGAGGGAAGAAGCTGCTTTCTGCTTGTCTGAAGGATGAGAAATTGTGCAGCAGAGGATGAAATTATCAGCAAAAAGATAAGCAAGATTTTCCAGGGAATCAGAAAGATCATTGGTGAAGACGAGGATCAATACTGGGTCCAAGACACTGCCTCGGGGCGCCCCAGTCTTGACAGGGAGAGGGGTTGATGGGATCACGTAAAGACCTACATGCTGAATTGGTGGAGGAAGTCAGTGAGTGCTGAGAGTAGGTGGACTTGGATACCATTAGAGTTTGGAGATCAAGGCAGCGTGCCAGACTATCAAATGCTCGAGATATGTCCAGAAAGATGGCCCTGATATCACGTTTGAGTTTAAAGGTTTCCATCCATCGTTGGGTGATTAGAAGCAGCATGTCCAAAGTAGAATGACTGGGTCTGAAACCGAATTGATGGTCTGAGATCATGATCATTGATGATCTTTCATGATCAGAAAGTGAAGCATTTGATGACAATTCCCGTGGGAGGAAGGATTCTGTTGTTTTGTTGAGCAGATAATGTCAGGGTTACCAGTGTCAGCTTGGATTGAGAGATCTGTCAAATTGAAGTGAGGACCTCAGTAGCCTCAAAATACATATATAGTCTCAAAAAGTTGATACAAATAAACGCGTGCAATACAATGTAATATTGTCCAAGAATCATGAAAATAAATACAGACAGTCGGGAGGAAAAAAAAAAAAAAAAAAAAACACATCCATATCCTTTTCTCCCTAATTAACACTTCGGTTGAAGTTCAACACTGGTGTTTAACACCTGCAATTGAACAGATGTAGCCGAATACCAAAGACGTGTTCTGCTATACAAACGAAACTTTCGGAGCCAATAACATCCTCATATTGACACCATTTGCCTTAAATTCAAAATTAACTAATCTATGTGACCCCAAAAAATGGTGCTCTCAGTTGTGTCTTCCAAAAGGGATCAATTAATTTTGCTGAAAAATATAATTTGAACAGAAGATTGTCGACAATAATGCAACAACCTTTACTCTGAGTTTGCAAGCATTTATGACAGCTGATATACAGTACTACCTAAAACAACCTGCTTTATATTGGGTAAACAACAGGCAGCAACATGAAATAAAGAAACTTTTCAGTTGCCTCAACGGTAATTAGTGTCACAAACTAATGCAACTGTGATAAAATCACAAGGATTGTGGAATTGGTCCAGCAGGAATTAATTTTATGTCCCTTTTTAGCTTTTGCGAGTGAGAACAGGTGTGTTTTTTTTAGCACTTGTGATATAATAGCTTGCGTGTGTACATATACATATATATATATATATATATATATATATATATATATATATATATATATATATATATATATATGAATGAATGAATATAAAGTAATATAAAAGACCCGTCACTTTGCTGACGGAAATACCAATCTTTGCTGCGATGGCTAATCTATGGGGGCAGAAAAAAGGGTTCCTGGGAGACCCTGCTCTCCGTGCAGAGATAACCAACGTCACGTGTTGGCATTTGCAGTTTTGACACGGATGTCCATATACCCATATAAAAACATCGGGGCAATACCCCTTGCGCTCATCTGGTAAAATAAACAGTATACTGCACTGAATAAAGGTATTTTAAACCAATTGCAATGCTTCCTAGAAGGCAGGGCAGCATTTAGAATCATACTAACCTAATCATTAGACTTCAAACAAATAAACAAAATAATACCTATTTTGGGGGGAACCCTTTGACCTCAATTGTTTCAATGCCAGGAACAAACATTGGTACAATAGGAGTGATTGAGGTTGTGGTCTAATTTATTCAGAATTGCATGTGTAGTTTCTGAGAAGAAAGCAAATACCTATTTTGGGGAGCAACCCCCCCCCCCTCCACCCCCGTTGATCCCCAAAGGGGAAGATTTATTTAATGCCGTGAACAAGCTTTGGTACATCACGGGTGATGAAGGTTGTGGTTAAGTTTCATCAAAATCGAGTGTGTAGTTTCAGAGAAGAAAGCA
>NC_136264.1:169803464-169878464 GCF_964187855.1 Myxine glutinosa
AATGGCTACACAGCAGACACTGTACGTGAAAAAGCTGAATGCTTCAAAGTCTTGTGTCCAAAACCCATCGCTCTCTGTACCCCACCTTACCCAGTCATACCCAGCTGCTCCTGGACTCTGTGTCCTTCTCTCCTGACAAGATGGATAAGTTTTTATCAAACCTCAACTATGATTCTCCAACTGGACGAGACGGCATCAGCCCACGGGTCCTAAAATCCTGCTCTGCCGCTCTATCTCACCCTCTCTCTGCTCTCACCCTCTCTTTTACTCAAGGTCATCTGCCATATGCTTGGAAATCAGCTAACATTACCGCTTTACACAGAAAGGTGCAAAAACAGATCCTTGCAACTATACACTGATCAGCCTGCTCCCAATCATCAGCAAGGTCATGGAACCCATCATCGCTTATGATATTAAATCCTTCTTCTTCTCCAATTGTTTAATCTCTGATCATCAATTTGGACTCAGACCAGGTCATTCTACTCTGGACATGCTGCTTTTGCTGTCTCAACAATGGATGAAGGTCCTCAATGCCAAACAAGAAATCAGAGCCGTCTCCCTTGCCATATCTTGTGCCTTCGATACGATCTGGAACCCCACCCTGCTCACCAAACTCTCCTCTTATGATATCCATGGAAATCTCCACTCATGGATCGCGGACATCCTCTCATGTCGTCGTCAACGTGTGACTCTAAATGGAATTCTCTCATATCCTCTTCCTGTCCAGGCTTGTTTTCCTCAAGGCAGTTTTCTGGGCCCTGTGCTTTTTCTAGTCTTCATTAATGATCTTTCTGACTCTCCCTGAAAATCCTTTCTATCTGTTGGATGATCATTCCACTCTCTGCCGCTCCATATCTCATTCCTCAGATTGGCAGGCAGCAGCCTCTGCACTCTGCAGACCTGGACAAAATCACAAACTGGTCAAACAAGTGGAATGTCTTTCAATCCTGACAAACCTCACACCCTCATTATGTCTCTCTGAAAAGACTGTCTGGTAAACCCTCCCATCTATTTTATCAACAATCATCTCAAAGAGGTTCTGTCACTCAAGCTTTTGAGTTTCACTATCTGCCTTGATCTTTCCTGGGGAAACCACATTTCCAAGCTGGCCTCCAACGCCATTTTCCGACTAGGCATCCTCTGTCATGCGAAGTCCTTCCTTGGCACTACTGAGCTTCTCACCACATACAAAGCTTTCATCTGCAGCTTGATGGAGTGCTGCTCTCCCCCCTTGGCTGGTGTTCCTGCCTCACACCTAGCTCAGCTTCACACTGTAGAAATCAAAGCTTTCAGAATCATTGGTATCTCCCACGATGATGCTGATTCTGAGGGCCTTTCAGTCACTCACCGCAGGCAGGTTGGTGGTCTTTCTGTGTTCTACCGACTCCTCTCTGGCCAACTCTCCCTGCTCTGTCTTTGCTTTGTCCCCCAAATAATCCTGCAGGATGCACAAGATCTGTCAGCAACCCTCTCCTGGTGAAACTGACAAAATCAAGACTCTGCTCACCTTCACTCTTTCATTCCTCTTTTCTCCCGCTTCTAGAACAAACTCCCACATTCTCTTCAATCACACTCCTCCCTTCAGGTCTTCAAAACAGCTGTTCACCACCATGCCATCCCCCATTCAAAAGCTTGATCTTTTCTACCCCCTTTAATACACCCCAAATCCACCTTTTTCAAATTCCGTTTTCTTTTCTGAATGTCGTCGTAGTGTCCATCTTGTTTATACTGTGTACCCCACCCAAGCCCTCTCCATTCCACAAATCTCCTGATATCCCTGTTCTCTACTGTTGTTGTGCTTCCCTCTCGCTCCCCCTCTTGTCTCCCACTCCCTGTATTATATGGTTTATGTGTTAGTTCTTACATGAGCATCGACTTAGTATACAAAAAAAAACAACCACAGTTCGTAAAAGACAGCAGGGAAAGGACAAGACAAGAGTATGAACCTTTTCCTTACGCGATGCTTGCGCAACGTCTTTGAGAGTCCATGTGAAGAGATGGGCGCAATCAATGTCTGGTCTTGTAGTGGGCACAAGAGAGAGAGAGAGAGAGAGAGATGCCTTCTGGGTCACATCCATACTTGATAGGTCACTCTCGAAGCCATATATGTCTGGCTCTTTCGGAACCTTGTTGGGATTCACACAACCTCTCTCCTTCCCTCGCTCCCTGCAAACTGTGCTCTGTATAGTGTCCCCATCTCCTGACCCGACCCATTTTTGGCTCGAGCTCCTCCATGCACTCTTCATTTCGCCAAACTATCCAAAGTAGTCCCACCCTTTCTTTCTTATTTAGCCCATGACCACACACGCATTCACTCTCCACATGGGCTGTTTGACCCCGTGACATGGCCATCGTTCTTACCCAGGTTTGAGGCGGGTCTTGTGCCAGCGCACTGCTGTGAGGTGCATTCAGGTCATTTTCCGCTTGCCTACAGAGCTGGCCGGCGACAGTTCATTATATAGAAAACACATCGACAAATGACAAGGGAATGGTGTGGGGATTTAAGAAGGGGGGAATAGTGGGGGTTTCGACACAAACGGAAGGGAGTGGTCCCATTTACCATCTCCTAACGCAATCTTTGACATGTGACCCCTTACTTTCACACAGTTACCATGTAGACTTACGCTAAACATGCACTAATGGCATAACTAATCTATATTACACCTGTTACTCCCTATTCATGTCATTTGTAGGTAAATCATGTTCTAAAATCATTATGTTCATGAATTTGTCCACTCCGCCACAGATATTATTTTATGGTGGAGTGTGGTGTGATGTTAAACAATTCACGAGGTATAACCTAGGTATTTGCAGGTCGGCATTCTGTATAAAGTTGAACGTACACCTTGTACTTGATGTGAGTGAACTTGATCACTGAATTTATCTTTTAAAACCTTTTACCAGTAATCTTGTTTTACAGGAATGTACAAGGGACTTCAATGCAGGAGGAGGCCATTAATAGGCCCATCAATCCTGCACAATCTGGCCAACATTTTAAAACCCTCTCCCACCCCCATCCTCACTACTTCCAGATACCTATCCACTGACTCTACCATCAATACCTTTGCAGGGAGCCATGTTTACATCACTTTCCGAGTGTCAAAAAGAAAAATTGGAAATTAGAAACTTCAACGGTACAATTGACGGGAATGCATTTTGGGAGAGTCGGTGTTTGAGTGATTTGGGAATGGAGCAGGGAGCAGGTTAGGACCTTACATTTGTTCTTTGCTGAGTTTGGTGTTCCAGCAGCTTTTGAGCTCACATTTTCTGCTTTTCTTCACAAGGCCATTTTGAGGTTGCTCCCCTGAGGCTGTGGACTCTGGAATGTCTGCTTTGTCAAATGCAAGTTGGTTGTGCTTGGGAGCGTCTGAATTTCCTCAGCTTATTAGTTACAAGGTCATACTGTCATGTTCTGTATTCCCCCCCCCCCCCTTCCGGGTCAACAGTCGGTGAAGTAAACCACAAATGGAAAACGAGCAGACCATTGCTGCAATGTGAGATGCAATTCCATGTTTATCAAAACTGGAGAGCATGTTTTGAACTAAACAAGGGAAATTCCTCGGTACCTTGCATGTGCACATGCTCTGGAGATATATATTTTTTATTCATTTCTTCATGAAGTTCATTTTGTTCCTTTGTCTGTGTGTTTTTAAATGAAAATTACAAATACCATATTTAACTTTATTGGACAGTAGTATTGAAAGGGGCCAAATTTTTTTTTTAAGAACATAATATTTAGAATCCACATCTGCTCTGTTGTCTATCTTGATATATGCAGTATTCTTTTGTGAATAATAACAAAAGATGTTTTACATGCACAGGATGGCAAGCGAGACCTCAGATGCCCTATGGTTCCACATCAGCTTCAAACACCACTCACTAATAGCAGATTCACTTCGATGGAATGCAGGACCAGAGAACACATAGGCGTGCACAGTACCAAATACACCACCCTGTTCTTCTCATCCATTCATCATTTGTGGTGTTTACGATGCGATTCTCATGCATCCCGAGAGCCAGAGGCAAACTATGAAAAGGCCTAATAAGGCAATAGTCATTACACACTCGATTCAAATGGAAACCGACGTAGATTGCTGGACATAATAGCATTCATAGCAGTGTATCGTAAATTATTTTGTAACCTTGAGCAATTGTAATCAAAGAGGACAGCCGATTTACTGATATGTCTGGAGTATGATGGCCTCCAAGATGATTCACACACAGCAAGCAACAACAACTTTTAATCGTCTTCTAAATTCATCCATGCTATGGGAATTCTACAAGAAAACTGGAAACTCGAGCAAGTGTAAGATTGCATTCACCGAGCTCTGTTTGTTAACACATAATAGTGAAATTGGCACAAAAGTATTTGACAATTTTAAAAATGGAATCTAGTTATCCAACTTATCGCATGTTTTGTAAAATCATTATTCTTGAATAGATTATTCTAAATAAGATGAGCCAAACAATTTTAAATGATGTAAGTACTGTATAGTAAATAATGTTGAATTTTTAACAAAACATAGTAAAATATTTAGTAAAATAATTATATATAGTAAAATATATTGTAAAAATATTTAAAATTATAGTAAAATAATAAAATAAAATATTAATTATAGTAAAAATTATAGTAAAAACAGGCAACATGAATAGTAAAATAATTATATATCGTAAAATATATAGTAAAAATATTTAAAATTATAATAAAATAATAAAATAAACTAATAATTATAGTAAAAAAAGGCAACATATATAGTAAAATATATATATACAGACTTGGCATTTAATATGGAATATTTTTTTTCCTTGACTTGGGTTTACTTTCTTAACTCAGTATATCAATCTGGTGAGTTTCTTTTACACTTTGGTGATTTATTTGTTAAAAGAACCATGTCACTGATTGTCTGTCGCAGTAAGAAGTCAACAACAGGATTATATCACAGGTGGCGTGGCAAAATGTACGGCCAGGTGCATTTGACGACTGGCTTCACAGTCGGGTATACAAGGGTTGTTGCGTTCTGTATTAGTGGAAAACAACTGCTGCACGTCTACAAGAGTTATTGCCGCTTCCTCTGGAGATGGTCCGTCAACTCGACAATGCTGTTTGTCATGGAGTGGTGGCTTTACGAAATTACGGCATGAAACAGCGTGCTATTGCTCGGCAGTATGGCATCACTCAAGGTCAGGTGTCAAAGATCCTGAAATGAAATGCTCAGAGGGGTGTCCCTACTCCAATACCGAGGCCAGGACGTCCCCGCAGAACCACAAGGAGGGATGATCACCAGCTGCACCGGTTAGTCCGCAATGGCCGTACCAAGTCAGCTAATCGGTTTAGGGCTGAGTGGCAGCAACTGACAAATGTGCCTGTATCCAGAAGGCTAGTCAACCAGCAACTGGTTCAAGCAGGCTATTGTGCCAGGCGTCCCCTGAGAAAGCCACGCCTGACCAGACAACACCACCAGCGCCGATTGCAGTGGGCCAGAGAGTACCGTCAATGGCAGCCAGGACACTGGAATCATGTGATCTTCAGTGAAGAGTCTAGATTTCTGGTCTATCGTCAAGATGGCCGCGTCCGAGTGCGCAGACAAGTGCATGAAGCCTACAACAAAGATTGTATAGTGCCAAGAGTCCAAGCTGGAGGTGGTGGGGTGACCGCTTGGGCTGCTTTTCATGCAGGGGGCAAAACTGACCTGGTTGTTCTGAATGGAAACCTGAACCAGTTCAAGCACAGGGCCATTCTGGAAGAAACATTGCTTCTACTTGCTTGCGCAGCCTTTCGAGGAAAGTTTGTCTTCCAAGATGACAATGCACGGCCTCATCGTGCTCGCATGATCCAACACTTTCTTGCTGACCGTGGTGTAGAGCATATGGAGTGGCCTGCCATGTCCCTGGATATGAATCCGATAGAGAACTTGTGGGCAGAATTAACGTGTCAAATCGACCACTTGGACCAGCAGCCGACCTCTGTTCGTGAATTGCAGCAGGCTATTGTCACTGCATGGCAAGCGATTCCTGTCCAAACCTTGGCAAATCTCGTGAATAGCATGCCTCAACGTGTACGTGCTCTCCTGAATGCTCGTGGGGGTTGCACGAAGTACTGAACTGTAATTTTACTGTCCGTAATCCCAGTCGTAATTTAACTTTTGTTTTTGTTGAAATTTTTTTTGGCTAATGTGCAAAATAAAGAGATACTTCTGGAAAACGTACAGAAGTTTAACACAGTACTGTCCATGAATTGAGTTCGATATCAGTTTACATCACTTTCAAGGATCAATTTATTTGTTTCGAAATGTCAAATGTGTTTTTTGTTTCTTTTAAAGGTCACATTACCCAAATCTATAATAATTTCAACATAATTCCAATGAACTTTTGGTTCTAAGACATCTTGAAAAGTAAGTTCACCCCCACAAAAAAAATATTCCATATTAAATGCCAAGTCTGTATATTAAAAATTATAGTAAAATAATAAAATAAAATAATAATTATAGTAAAAATGATAGTAAAAACAGGCAACATGAATAGGAAAATAATTATATATAGTAAAATATATAGTAAAAATATTTAAAATTATAATAAAATAATAAAATAAACTAATAGTTATAGTAAAAAAAGGCAACATATATAGTAAAATATTTATATATATTAAAAATTATAGTAAAATAATAAAATAAAATAATAATTATAGTAAAAATTATAGTAAAAACAGGCAACATGAATAGTAAAATAATTATATATAGTAAAATATATAGTAAAAATATTAAAAATTATAATAAAATAATAAAACAAACTAATAATTATAGTAAAAAAAAACAACATATATAGTAAAATATTTATATATATTAAAAATTATAGTAAAATAATAAAATAAAATAATAATTATAATAAAAATTATAGTAAAAACAGGCAACATGAATAGTAAAATAATTATATATAGTAAAATATATAGTAAAAATATTTTAAATTATAATAAAATAATAAAATAAACTAATAATTATAGTAAAAAAAAGCAACATATATAGTAAAATATTTATATATAGTAAAATATGTAGTAAAAATATTTGAAATTATAGTAAAATAATTATAGTAAAATAATAAAATTAACTAATAATTATAGTAAAAATTAAGTTTAAAAAAGGAACATATATATAGTAAAATAATTATATATAGTAAAATATATTGTAATAATATTTAAATTATAGTAAAATAATTATAGTAAAATAATAAAATTAACTAATAATTATACAAAAATTAAGTTAAGAAAAACCAACATATATATATAGAAAAATAATTATATATAATAAAATATATTGTAATAATATTTAAACTATAGCAAAATAATTATAGTAAAATAATAAAATTAACTAATAAATTATTGTAAAATTATATTAAAAAAAAGCAACATATATAGTAAAATAATTATATATAATAAAATATATCGTAAAAATATTTAAATTATAGTAAAATAATAAAATAAAATAATAATTATAATAAAAATTAAAGTTAAAAAAAACAACATAAATAGTAAAATAATTTTTAAACCGTTTTCATTCACATGAATGTCACATATCCAAAATGGTGAACCATTTGAACACCCGCACCCCCTTTTCTCGCAATTATAAATCTCACTTTGAAAGCTATCTAAAAGCACACCTTGGTGAACCGTGAAAATGTCACGGAAAATCAAGTCATATCATGCTGCCTTGTACATTTAGGTTTCAAGCACAACTTTGTTCCACCATATTACCAGCAAGTATTCACCAAAATCCTTTTCCAGATTGTGGGTTCAGGCTGACCATTACCATGCGAGCTCCTTTGGATTTTTTTGTTGGCACCTTTTCAGATGCCCATAAATGTTCATGTTAGCTTAATGTGTTGTCACAAGTCCTCACTTTTTCAATGTTCATGTCACTGTAAAGCCCTGTTGTGTTGAATTAGAACCCTCTACTGGAGTTGCCATGCATCCTAGCGATAAATGAGTTTATTCTGACAGTGTTCCATTTTCGCAAGCAACACAACAAGTCACAACTGCCGTCGTATATCTGTCCAGCAGGGCATTAAATATGGCTTGAAAATAACTCAGTATCCTGGCAAAGGTCATGGCCAAGGCTTATTGTAAATAATGCACTGGAGCTTGCATCGACAGAGACTGGGCCAGAGGCCTGCATCGTGCTTGAAATGAACGATAATTATAAAGTACAAAAACCAGGGTATTGCCTATTACCCCGAAGCATTGAATTGCTTAACCCCAGTGCCCTTCTGCATGGCAGCCGGTGATGATTGATAATGTGGATTTGTAAACTTTATTCAAATATAAATCACCATTTAGTGTATTATTTAGTGAGAACTGGCTAGTACTGACCTCCGTTTGACTTTCACTGCTTGCCGAGCATCACCCAAGAACAAGCTTCAGTCAAAATGCAGCAGCTGAGATCTGGTTACAGTGTTTGGATCTCAGTCAGCAGTTAAATTCACCGGGATGAGAGTGCCATTCCTCATATTTTATATATATGACGTTATTTTTGGCAACTCATGCGTCATTGTAAATCATTGAATTAGAAAAAAAGACGAACAGATTAATAGAAATAAAACTTGACGAAGGCAGAACTTTGCAGGAACAAAAGTGTTGGAGCACCACAAAGAGAGGGGCAAAATTTTACAATGATAAGTGGAAAACTTGAAATCTCAACAAAAAAAGTCGCAGAAGTAATAATTCACACCCCTGGGAAAAAGGTACTTCAGTAATGCGATAGTTTATGGCAACACTACCGTATATTTAATAATGCTAATTGGAATAGCACAGCCTGTTCTGTTATCAACTATAATCATTATATGCACATAGGTGAACCATGACATAGTGACTTGAGGTGAAAAACAATATGTATATATATATATATATGTAAGCTTACACAGTGTTGGAAGTAATTATGGAAACAGAGGAAGGACTGGGTACAGAATGCAAACTTGGTGGCCGTCGAGGGAGCTGCTGACTCATGCCGTTATGTTTCATTTCTAAGAGGTCATGGTTGTTTTGTGATTTGATACATTGTTTGAATTTTTTTTAGAAGTCAATACCCTCTCTGCATTAATGTTCCCAGTACTGTATGCAGAGGAAGCAAATTACTTCCATTCTGTTCATTCTCGTATTATGACTTGCAGTTCTTCTTATACGGTATTAGAATTTGTTGGATTTTTTTTTTTTTTTTTTTAAATTATGAACGGCCTCGCACTTCAAAATCGAAAACTGCTCTTCCACTTTCCCTCAACATTTGCATACGTGCTCGAGGTACCCATGGGCAGATCATCGAGGCAAAAATAAATGTTGCCCCCTACCGCCCCGATGATGGGGGTTGATGACGCCTAAGTTAGGGTGTATATTAATATATTCAGTAGCTTTGTTGGTATATTTTAAAAGAACTATCACTTTATGCTCAACAGTCGTCCCATTTACTTTGGCTTCTGACTATAACTTTCCATTTCTGGTTAGTGCCATCTGTTTCTGCTACTTGGTCATGTCTGCTGTTGATCGCTAAACCTCGTTTTTCTCAGCAACCATGTGTCTGATTGAGACGAAACTTTCAGGGTAGGAGTGACACCCATATAGAATGTTATAATTGTGATGTCATAGGTCACGTGGTATGGCAGCCATCTTGGATTAAAAGCAGATAATTAAAAAAATATTTCTCCGAAACAGCTGAATGGGAAAATTTTAAACTTGGCACATTATCATGTACTCCCAATGGGGAACAAAAGCATGATATTGATGACATCATAGGTGCAGTGGTATACCAGCCAAAAATGATTTAATCGAATTCCTTATCCTAAAAATCAGAAATTGCATGCACATGATATATGACCCATTTGTAGTGAAATATTAAATTCATGACATCATAGGTCACATGGTTTGGCAGCCATATTTGATTGAAGGAAAATATTAAATAATTATATCTCTCAAACAGTTCACTCTATCGATGCAAAATTTTACAAATATCACCTACCAGCACTGTGGCATATAGTTTGAAAATGATGATACCATAGGTCACGTGGTTTGGCAGCCGTCTTGGATAGAAAAATGAACCTTATCCGATCAACACGAAACTTCACAAACGTGATCCCCTACCCATACATATGCAGAGTGTACATTTTTTAAGGTCATATGTCGTGTGGTATGGCAGCCATATTAGCTTGAAAGCAGATATTTTAAAAAATCCCTTCTCTGAAACTGCTTCACTGATCGATATGAATCCTTCACGTCGGGTGAAAATGTGATAATTGAAAACAGCTGAATTGATTTAAATCAAACTTGTGTATTTTTAGGACAGTGAACGATGGCATCTATGCATTGTGGGACTATGCGGAGGCATATTGGCGACACAGTCGCATTGTTCTAGTTTTCCTTGTTTTGTACTTGTGCGGTTAACATTGAACTTGTCTGAGACATTTACGAGATGAAGCTCTGTGTCAAATTTTTTGATTCTATCTGCCCTAGTTGTACATTTATTCTGTTGACAAACAGTCAAATACACAGATGGTGTCAGGACAATGTTCGCGCACTCGATCTACGGCCATGGTATGTGTAACCACGCGTGAGAAAATCACATCTCATGTGCAAAAGTCAAGTGCTCCATAGCAAAGGCATGCTTTGATAGAGTGCACTGTTTGGTTTTATTGTGTATACACAGTCGAGGATCGTGAAAGAGTTAGCACTAGCACACTGAACAGATCAGGACACAGCAGCACAAATGGGACAGCAGAGAGAGGGGGGAATCACCAACAACAGTGCCGAAGGCCAAGAAAGAGGGAAGCAGATAAACAATGAGTGTGGGGAGAATGGGGCCATGAGAGGATGCATGGGGTGGGCAAAGATGGATACAGAAGGAAACTCTCAGGAGGGAAAACTGGTAAATTGTAAGGAGGAAGACTTTGGGTGAGGTCGGGGGGTGGGGGGTCAATGCAGAACAATCATGGTTTTGGATTGGGAACAATCTGAGATGGTGGTGAACAGCTGTCTTTTAAACCTGGAGTGAATAATGATATTGATGAGGGTGTGGTAGTTAGCTCCACAGGTGGGGAAAAAGAAGAACAAATGAGTGGAGGTGAGCAGTGATCCTGGATTTCATTAGATTTACCAGAAGGAGGTTGATGGTGGACCCTGTGTGCACTGCAGAAATATTGGGGGGGGGGGGGGGGGGACAAAGCACTGAAAGAGCAGAAGGTGCAATTATGCAAATCAAGACCAGAAAGGAGGCGGAATAAGAGAGCGAGACCACTTAAATCATCTTAAAGGCCTTGGTTACCCCACAGCGTCTAGCTGAGCAAGATGTGAGGCAGGGGATCCAGCCCAGAGGGGATAGCAACACTCCATAAAGCTGTGGATGAAAGCCTTGCAGGTGGAAAGGTGCGGTTTTTCCAAGAAAGATCATGGCTGATAGTGAGACCCAGGAATTTTCTATGACTGAATTTCCTCAAGAAGGTTGTTAAGAAAGTACATAGGAGGGTTTGCCGGATGGTCTCGGTTGTCAATCAAGCAAGCAGAATGTGTCAAGATCGCAGAAGGAATGTAAAAGTAAAGTGTGGTGAATGCATGGTGAATACTTTGGCTCCTGGGAAGGAAATAACACATGACATGCACATAAAACTCAAAATATTAGTCAGTGAAGGCTTCTCTATGCTGCAAATTGCAGCCTGACTTCATGTTTCAGCTGGCCCGATATGCAAGAATTTGAACAATATACGTGAAACTGCGTCTGTTGAGAATATAAATTGTCGAGGAAGAAAGGGGAAATTATTCAAAAGTGATATAAAGTATCTCGGGTTATTTCTGATGGACTATGATCCCGTTGAAATGTTGGGAACGGCCTAGCTGAATGTATGGGTGTTGATGTTTCTTCAAAAACCATAGGATACACTTTAGTGCAAAATGGTCTCAATGGATGTGTAGCTGCTCAAAACATTTTGCTGAGGAAAGGATTCCAAATGAAAAGGCTGAAATTGGCAGCAGAAAGTAAACAGTGGGATGACCAAAACTGGAAGCTGCTATTTATAAATGAGTCCAAGGTTGAACTTTTTCGCAATAATCAATGGCAGTTTGTTAGAAGGCGAACCAGAAAGTGGTATAACAGTCAGTGTGCTGAAGCCACAGTGAAACATGGGGGCGCAGGGGAGGGGAGGTGGATCAATACTAGTGTTGGGCTGCCTCTGAGCCAATGTTTCAGAGATTTACATAAAAATAAAAAAGAAGGTACACTGACTGCTGATAGGTATAGACATTTCTGAGATTCATGATGCCATTTTCTTTGGAACATGTTTTATTGGGCGGAGATTCATCTCACAACATGCAATGAGCCTAGCTAGCATACAGCCAATATTCTTTAAAACTATGTGGAACATAAAGAGACACTGGAGCACTCATAAGGATGCCTGGGCCTGCACAAGGTCATGGTATAAACATCATTGAGACTATATTATGTGGATAGCCGGTTATATGGATGGATATATATATATATATATATATATAATTTTATATGTATATATATATATATATATATATATATATATATATATATATATATATATATATATATATTGTTGCGGATATGAGATTGGCCTCCATCCATATCCGCTTGTAAATATTCCCCTATTTCCTCCATACTTCCCAACTATCCCCAATCCCCCATTCCCTAGTCCCATTTTCTGTAAACAACACTCTATAGACCCGACCTTCCCCTATTTCCCCCATTAAATGTCGCATCCAGGTCCACCGCATCTCATGTAGACAACTATAGGACATCTTGCTAGTTATTCTTAGTCTATGTCAGTTAAGGACTCGTTTCCATTAATTCTGACTCTTCGTTGCACCAGAATGTGATTGTATGGCACCATTAGAAAGTTTAGGACCTCCCAATACCTCCCTGCAGCTCTTCCTCATGGTACAACAACAACAACAACAACAACAGCGGCGGCGGCGCGGGGAGTGTGCGTCCTCACTCCGGCTTGGTTAGCCGCCATTGAACATGTGCTCCGACGGGGTTACCACGCAGGGGCTCGCTGTCAGCTCCTCGTCAAGGGCGGAGCCCGGTAACCCCCCGCACCCAATAGAAGCGGCGGACCAATTCCATCTGGGGCGGAGCCAACGAGCCGAGGGCGTGTCACTCCCCGCTGAGCATGCGCAGGAAGAGGGAGGTGACGTCAGATGCGCCCTCAGCTTGGAGAGAGAAGACGCCACCTCCGAGCGCTGCAATACCTCCCCGCATCTCTGGACCGGACCGTGTTTGATTCTGCCCCTGAGCCAAGGTGCACCTTGTGCTATCGACTGCCTGTCCTTCCCTGCCATCAATCCCCGTGTAAGTCAGTCTTGTCCCGTTTGTCTGTGGTCTGTCGGGGTTAGATAAGACTGTGTCTAAGTGCCCATCTTTTCTGTGCTTTACCTCTTACCCTGTAATCTACCCCTTTTCTGCATCACCAATTATATCCTCCTCCGGAGGTCTTGAGAACTGTACCCCTTGTGTCGTTTCATTTAACCCAGCCGTTGTGTCCTTTCCATCATTGATTTAGCGTAGCGCGATTCGGCCAACGTTCGAGTGGAATCGGGCGGGATTGGGTTCTAATCGGGGAGTAACTGTTCGGACGCGGTAATACACCACCGCTCGGTCAATATAACATCTAAAACCGCGTCTGTAACAATTGGTGTCAGGAGTGGGATCGGACCCGAAGCGCGCTTCACGCGCTCGAAATTATTAACGGCGAAATTTGATTTTGTTTTACAAAAATAAAAACCCGAATTTTGAAAGTCGCGCTATGGCGGATCAAGACGGCTGGGTTCCGGTAGAGGAGAGTGAGGCAGGGTCGATCCAGGACCAAATTGAGGGACAAGAGGAGAGCGAAGCAGTGAGGGCGGCAGGTTCGCAAAATGGCGCCTCGCACATGGCTGCGGCGGCCGCACCCGCTGCACAAGTGGGAGGGATGGCCCAAATGCAGGCCCTCATGGAGCAATTTATGGCGCAAATGCAGGCGTCCCTCAACCTGCAGAAGGACGATATGAGGGCTAATAGTGAGCAAATGAGGGCTGATAGTGAGCGATTGGGTGAGCGATTGGAGGGCCAAATGGGGTCCAATAGCGAGAAATTGAGGGAGGACATGGGGGCCCAGATCGGAGGGTTACAGAGTAGAATAGAGGGATTAGACAATAGATTAGGGGAAATACAGGAGGGGTTAATGGGGGTAGAAAACAGAATGGCCGCTCAAGAGAATCAAATGGAAGGGATGAAAAAGGGGTTAGAGGGGTTAGAAAACAGTATGGAAGGCAAATTGAGGGACATGAGGGACCAAGCGGAAAGGGAAGTTAAACAAATGGGGCAGCAGATAGAGGGGGTCAGAATGGGGGTAGAAACTAAATTGGATGCTCACAGGGAGGAAATGGAGCAGATGAGGATGGCATCTGGGCAGGAGATGCAAGTGATGGGAGAAGAGATCAGAAGAGGTGTGAGTGAGGATGTCGGAGGAGTGCGCGAGGAGGTGAGGCACTGTGAGGAGCGCATGGAGAAGGAGGTGAGAAAGGGGACTGTAAAGTTACAAGGGGGCATAGAGGACCTGACGCAGGAGGTGGAACAGCTGACGGTGGGACAGACTGAGTTAGTGGAGCAGGTACAAAGGAACACTGCGGTACTAGGAGGGTTAAAAGCGACACAGAAAGAACTAAAAGACGACTTGATAGCGACGAAGAGGCAATGTCAGATGGTACGTGAGGGACTGACAACGAGGTTGGACGAGGTGACAGAGGTAATGGAGACGAAGGACCGGCAGGTGAGGACGCACATGGAAACGGTCAAGGTAGCCTTAGAGGACGAACTTGAGGAGACATACCGGGAAATAAAAGAGGTAAAGCAGAAATTAGAAGAAGTGGAAGCAGGGGTGAGCGAAATTAAGAAGCGACGGAGAGGGGATAAGAAAGAGATAAAAGAGGAAGTAAAATAATTGGTCCAAAGTCTGTGTTCGGATCGTGATGATGTGCTCATTAACCGGATGAGGGATTCGCAGGTGATGGAGGAGAAGCGAAGAGGAAGAGGACCCGGTGTAAGTGGTGACCAATATGGTCGTGCGTATGATGCGCCAGGTGATTTAATGAGCTTGGGGGTCGAGATGGACCCGGGTGTTCGTGAGAGGCCGATGGTGAAGTGTGCGACAGGTCTGGTGTGCGAAAAAGGAGGTGTGCGAGAAAGTCTGACTCTGGGGTGTGTGAGGAAAAAGTGCGTGCCAAGGAGTGAGGGTGCTGTCGAGAGTGAGTCAGTCATAGCGCGTGTGCGAGGGAGCACATGGAAGCGCGTAGTGAGGAGTGTTACGGAGGGTGTAAAGGGAGAATGCACGCCTGTGGTGAGTGTTACAGAGGATGTAACGGGAGAGGGTGTGCGAGAAAGATGTGTGACGGACAGGTGCATGGGGAAAGAGTGCGCTGTCAAAAGTAAGGAAGAGTGTACACCTGTGGTGAGTGTTAAAGAGGGTGTAACGGGAGAGTGTGCGCGAGAAAGGTGTGTAACGGACGGGTGCATGAGGAAAGAGTGCGCTGTCGAGAGTAAGGGTGAGTGCGCTGTCAAGAGTGGAGGTGAGAGTAGTAAGAGTGACACGGAGCGTGAGTTGGTTGTGACAGGTGAGAAAGGAAGCACACCTGGAATGGTAGGGCATGTGTGGGAATGCACGCTGGAATTGGTAGTGAGGCACGTGGTTGGGTGTGCGAGTGACAGCACACCTGTGATTGTCACAGAGGAGGTGACCGAGGAAGGGGCGCGAAGAGGTGTGTTGGTGAGGTGTGCGACCAACGAATGTGTGCCAAAGTGTTCGGTGGTCAGGTGTATGACCAAGGCTGTGAGGGGAATGAGTGTACCGAGGTGTATAAGGAAAGGTACGAGGAGCATGGGAACAGCTGGAGGTATGAGCAAGAAAGGGGTAGCGTATGCATGTAAGCATGCAGGTGAAGCATCGACGGTAACCGGGTTAGAGGTTAGAACGACTTATAGCCGAATCGGGCCCTCGGTGCGTGCCGGGCTTCGCGTGCCGCGAGAACCAGCGGGGATCCGAGCCACGGCGGGTTCGAAAGGACCGCCGTACGCGATCCACGCTGGGCCTCGCTTTGAACGGCCGCGTCTGTGCTCCACTAGGCGGAGCGGGCAGCCCGATAGGAAGGGTCGTCATGGCGACCACTTTTTGTTGAGGCATTCCGGCAGGTCGAGATCGGGCCATGGGATGGCTCCGTGCCGAGATGGTGCGTGGGACCTCGGCCCGGGTAAACCTCCTTCCCTGCACCGAATGCGGGACGTATCCAGCCGCTGGCACCAAACAACCCGCATTCATTGCTCGGCTTTACGAAGCCGGGCTTTGGACAGGAATTGGCGCACCGAGAGGCATTAGTGAGTAGACTGTGTGATGAGGTTAGTGTTTTGGACCCAAAATTATAAAAAAAAACAAAATTTGATGATTGGCAAAGGATTGGCAGTAATGATTGGCGGATGATGAGTAGTGATTGGCAAATTTTTGATTTGTTGAAATTTGATGTGCAAAATTGGTAGTGGGAGATGCCCGATGTGGTGGGATGGCAACTCTGTCATCCCTCACAAAGTGGGGGGCAAATGCGCTATAGATTATGGGGTGTATGGCAGTGAAAACTAGCCCGGGTGGGTTAGGATATGGTGTGTAGGGCCCTAGAAGATTGACATTAGGTAACGTTAAGGTTAGATAGTGACTGATACCTGTAGAGGGGACGCAGGTAGATTAGTATGGATGATAATGACGAGGGAGCGCAATAGTTTAAAGGGACGACTGGGAAGCGCAAGTTTCAGAGGGGAGTAGTTAGATGAGATGATGCTGTGTGAGAACTGGACAGGTGTGTGGAGCAGTGAGTGTTGTGGATCAGCGCAAATGCGCTTGGGGGAGAGAAGGGTGCAGGCGGCACCAAGTATGAGAGCACAGGTGTGCAAGTACAGGTGTGTGGAATACATGGAGTATTGGAATGAGTGGTGTGGAGAGAGTTGGAGTAAGTGGTACGGAGTGGTGTGCATGGTGCGAAGGTGTGGATGGGGGAAGAGTGGTCCCCCCTTTTCACGAGTACCCGGGGAGGGTAGTTTAAAGAATAGTTAGAAGGTATAGGTAAATTGTGGTTGGATATTGGCATCTGTGGTGCGGGTGAAAGAATGGTCTTTGGATGGGTGCATTAGTGTTGTGGAAATGGCTGGGCGTGTAGCCTGTTAGTGTGTGTAGTTGGTTTGGGCACTCCACCACTGTGAGGATGTCGGCCAGGTGAGGCCGCAGGTGGGCTCTGGGAGCCGTTAGTGTCAGTGGGTGCCTGAGGATCCCGGGTGTGGATCGGGCAGCCCGTGCCAGAGAGGGCACTGAGGGGGTGAGAGTGCGAAAGGGCCTTCCCCAGTTAGTTAGGTTAGGGTGAGGAGCAGGTAAGCTCGGGTGGCAACTACAGTGGTGGAGGTGTGCAGGTGGGTAGACCTGCTGGGAGAGCTACACGTCACAGCCCAGAAATTGTGCGAGGGCACCGGGAGATGAATCGGGGGAGTGAGACCCCAAATTGAGAAGCACCACAGTTTGGTCAATGGGAATTGGTTTTTAGAACCCATAGTGTAAGTTGGCCAATGGATTGGCAGGGAAAGACCCCGGGTAATGTAAAGTTGTTAAAGTCATTTAAGAAATAGTTAGGATTGATGAACCTGTCGCACCATACGCAGCCACTTACCTGTGGTGATGATGACTCCACACCTGTGTTTTCTTTGTTTTGTGTGGCAGGAAGTGAGAATTGCTGTTGGATTGTGAGACGCATCACGACGTGGATGAGACATTGGGGTGATTCCATCTCTCCCTCCTTAGGAGGGACTGATGATGAATTGGTGATGGCAAATTTTGATGTTGAGTTGGAGATGGCAAATTTGATTGGTTAGGAGGGAGAGAAGACGAATTTGGTTTATGGAAGGAACGGGGAAGACAGTAGGGACGTTTGTTGATGTGTAAAGTAGATGTTTATGGGTAGTGTTGTGTTTTGTGGATACAGTAAGGGGTAAGGGAGGTGCAATGTAGGTTACCTGGTGGGGGTGGGGGGGGGGTGTACGGTAGGAACGTACCTGTCTCACCTGGTTCCCATGTGCCCCCAGTGTGCATTACCTTTAATCCGTGCACTTTTGCGCCCTTACCACCTTACTCACTTGTTTTCTTTTGTCTCCCACCTCCGAGGATCTGGCTTTGGGGCAGAGAGAGAGGAGAGAGAGGTGCTGGCTCCGCAGTTGTGGGCCTGTACTTTCGCTGCTTGCTGCCTGGATCGATGCACCATATGGACCGTAATTTTTGTGGCCGCCCACCATGGACCGCAGTTCTTTTGCGGGCAAGCACCACCCGTTGATGGACCTCTGGGTCAACGTGGCACCTATGCCATACAGGTGAACCACTTATAGTTGGCCCCCCTGATGGCCACAATTTAGAAATGGACGCGGTTGGCGCCTTTCTTTATTTCTAAGGAAGCCAGAAGGCCAAGTGCTCCATGAAGGCAAGACCAGCGGCAGAACATCGGCCGGCTGCGACACCACCGGTGACCATGAACACTTAATTGTGCATTTTTATGAACACTTTATTGGTGCACCGGATGGTGCTGACTGTACATGATGGGGTGGTGCTTTTGGTGCTTGGATGGGGTGCTCTGCACATTATTAAAGGCCGTAGGGCCACAGGGCACTCGTGGGTTGGTGTATCGATGCTGGCATGCGTGCTCTCTCTCTATGCATAACATCTGCATGTGTTCCTCAAAGAACAGGTCCTGGATCGTAGTGTAAATATCAGTCTTGTGTAAATAATGCTCCCTACCGGCTGTATGTTTAGTTTGAGAATGCTTTCCGCGATTCGGTTATCCTGTGGGTGTGTTTCTGTTAGGAGAAGGGTGCAACGTCGCAGGGGGAAATATTTACTCATTTGTGAACATCTGTAAAACTGTCGCACTCAGGGTTGAGTTAATAGTAGAGGGAACTACATCTGAGGGCCACACTAACGTAGGTAAAAATTTATCGGGTCGGGACACCCTGAGGTAGAGAAGGGTGCAATGTTGCGGATATGAGATTGGCCTCCATCCATATCCGCTTGTAAATATTCCCCTATTTCCTCCATACTTCCCAACTATCCCCAATCCCCCATTCCCTAGTCCCATTTTCTGTAAACAACACTCTGTAGACCCGACCTTCCCCTATTTCCCCCATTAAATGTCGCATCCAGGTCCACCGCATCTCACGTAGACAACTATAGGACATCTTGCTAGTTATTCTTAGTCTATGTCAGTTAAGGACTCGTTTCCATTAATTCTGACTCTTCGTTGCACCAGAATGTGATTGTATGGCACCGTTAGAAAGTTTAGGACCTCCCAATACCTCCCCGCAGCTCTTCCTCATGGTACAACAACAACAACAACAGTGGCGGCGGCGCGGGGAGTGTGCGTCCTCACTCCGGCTTGGTTAGCCGCCATTGAACATGTGCTCCGACGGGGTTACCACGCAGGGGCTCGCTGTCAGCTCCTCGTCAAGGGCGGAGCCCGGTAACCCCCCGCACCCAATAGAAGCGGCGGACCGATTCCATCTGGGGCGGAGCCAACGAGCCGAGGGTGTGTCACTCCCCGCTGAGCATGCGCAGGAAGAGGGAGGTGACGTCAGATGCGCCCTCAGCTTGGAGAGAGAAGACGCCACCTCCGAGCGCTGCAATACCTCCCCGCATCTCTGGACCGGACCGTGTTTGATTCTGCCCCTGAGCCAAGGTGCACCTTGTGCTATCGACTGCCTGTCCTTCCCTGCCATCAATCCCCGTGTAAGTCAGTCTTGTCCCGTTTGTCTGTGGTCTGTCGGGGTTAGATAAGACTGTGTCTAAGTGCCCATCTTTTCTGTGCTTTACCTCTTACCCTGTAATCTACCCCTTTTCTGCATCACCAATTATATCCTCCTCCGGAGGTCTTGAGAACTGTACCCCTTGTGTCGTTTCATTTAACCCAGCCGTTGTGTCCTTTCCATCATTGATTTAGCGTAGCGCGGTTCGGCCAACGTTCGAGTGGAATCGGGCGGGATCGGGTTCTAATCGGGGAGTAGCTGTTCGGACGCGGTAATACACCACCGCTCGGTCAATATAACATCTAAAACCGCGTCTGTAACAATATATATATATATATATATATATATATATATATATATATAGTGGGTGATATGGCACCAAAAAAACTGGGATGAATTTCCAACGTGCAAGAGGATAATTGGCACAACATTCATTATACATTGGAAGGAAGTATCATGTTCACATACAAATGCTAATGCACTGTACAACATGTTCATTTTTGTTGTATATTTTCTGTAATAGTGCATTGTGTAGAGCGGCCTGTAAAAAGTATTCACCCCCTACCAATAATGCCACATTCAGATGAATTACGAATTATGTAGAAACAATTTTTCAAAATTAACTTTTTTATTCACAACCGAAGTCATCAAGCCAAACCCTGTTGCATTTGAATGAGGTTACATGTCAGGAATAACTGCAAAAAATATGTATGAATAAAAATTCCTGGTTGCGAAAGTATTCAGCCCCTTAGGTCAGTACTTGGTGGAAGCACGTTTTGCAGCAATGACTGCTATGAGTCTTTTTGGCTACTTTTCTACCAGCTTTTCACAGAGATGGTGAAATCTTTGCCCATTCTTCACGTGAAAATGCTTGAGTTCTGCAAAATTTGATGGAGACCATCGATGGACTGCAATCTTCAAGTCTCACCATAAATGCTCAATTGCGTTCAAGTCAGGACTTTTGACTGGGCCACTCCAGAACATTCATTTTCTTCTTATTCAGCCACTCCTGTGTGGCTTTATCTTTGTGCTTTGGATAATTGTCCTGCTGAAATAGGCCGGTAACAACTCTGTGGGAAATGACATTTCGTTTCCTGTCCGAGGTGCTAAAATTTTACCATGCGAAAAGTTGTTGAATCTAATGGTGTTGAACATATCAAAAGTTCTCCAAAATATATTGGCCCAAACATATGTTACGAGATGAAATTGTGTGCACTATATTGTCTTGCCCACTTGCCTATCTCGGGTGCCGTTGTACCGCCTTTCGCGTATGTAGACAGGTGTCAGCCAATCACATAACAGAATATGATCATGTGACTTCTGTGATCAACTGTCATGGCTGCGCCCATGACTGACCGTGTTGAAAGCGATCAGGCCCGTTTAGTGTGTATTTTGCACCTAAAAAGCGTCCATGGTGAGGTGGTGCAGCCTTTTACAGAAAAGAGATGGTCCACATTCATTGACTGTGCAAAAAAATGGGTGAGTCTCGATGGTGAATGCTCTCATGTGGCAAAGAAACTTTTCGAATGCCCCAGTTGCAATTCACCACAACCATCATCATCATCTTCGACACTACCACTACCAGTCCCCCTCGGCACCGATTCCCATACCAGGAGCCGGAGCAGCGGCCCTTCATCTCGATGATAGTGTGGCATTACTATCAGTGACATTTGAATCACCATTTGAGCAAATACCGAAGGATGTGTGTGGTTTTCATGCCACATGCTACCAGCGATTTACGGACAAGAAACGTCTGCAAGCCAGTGAGAAGAGGTGTAGTACAGCACTTGTACAAACAATCACAATGTCTCCAGCAAAAAAACTGCGTTGCCATTCAAAAATAGCAACACCATCCTCAACCACAGGAGTGCTTCCTAAAGTCTGTTTATTATGTGGTAAGAAGGACAGCTATTTGAAACGACATCATGGTGGTAAAACACGAGATCTTCTGGTGCTAGCTCAAACATTGACTGCTGGTAGGTACCTTATACCATCTACGATTTTCTATCCTATGATGGGGCCTGCTTCAGAAGGCGTACTAACATGTTTGAACTCTGCCTAAAATATGAGCATATGGTACAGTATGCGTCTCTTAATAGAATCACTTTTGGCCAGGGTAGTTTGATTCTATTAAGTGGCTGATTATCTTATCCTAGATTATATTAAGTGGTGCATACTGTATATGAAAAACCGGATGTCAGTGCTGTATTAGTGACTAATAATTGTTCCCTTTTTTACAACAGGTCGTCTGATAGAGGCAGCATCATTGAAGGCAAAATATGGCACGAGGTCAGAACAGAACATTTCAGAGACCATACTTCACCATACCCGCGTGACTGATTGTGTGGCAGCGGAGATACGGTATCACCGAAATTGTTTCCTGCAGTTCACTCGTTTCCTCTCCAAGGCTAAGAAAAGCTCAGAGTCATCGAAGGAGGAGTAAGTAACTAATCTATTTCATCAATCAATCCTAAACATGTAGTTGTGTTTAACTTGTGTATAACTTTAAAAATAAAATTTAGGTTGGTTATACAGTATATTCCAATTGTGCAATTCATATACTGATTCATAGTACATCTTACAGTCATCCCAGTGGCCGATCCAGGGGGGCTAAGAGGGCCCCCCCTAAAAATCTGGTGATAAGACGATTTAAAAATATATATACTTTTTTGGGGAAAAAACTTTTTTTCAAACTTTTGAAAATAAATTGGCCTATTTTCGAGGAGTTTTTGTGAATATAAGGGGGGGTGAGGGTTAAAAAAAAATTCCCCCCCCCCCCCCCCCCCCTTAAAAAATTCCTGGATCCGCCTATGCATCCTCTGTGAAGTTAACAATAATTTTGAGACACTGAACTGCAAAATTTCTTTATATTTCCTGCTTTCACATTTTGTAGTAAAATCACAAATGAAATACCACTCAGCAAGGGAATATTGATGAAAATAAATCTGCTTTAAATGTGAATTATTAGGTTATTTCTCCGCTTATAAAGTGACTACCATGGCCATCCGTCTATCCGTCCGTCCGTACGTCCGGACGTCTGTAAACTTTTCACTTAAACATCTTCTCGGAAACTACCCGACCGATTTTGAACAGATTTGATATCACGCATTAGGTCGGCAAGGACTCGTAAGGTTGTGCTCTACATCTGGATCCGTCCCCTATAAAGGGGTAAAAAGGGGGTATTGCCCTTAATATTAGTCATTATTTCAAAAATCTTCTTGTCAGAAACTGCTTGGCAGATCTAGACCAAATTAACCATGAAGCATCTGGACAATCCCATAATCTTAAGTTGTGCTCCCCATGACCGTACCTCTACTGCAAATGGGGGCAATGGGGCCTCCCCCTAATTCCTCATTATCATTAAAACGGTTTCTTCTCGGTAACTATCCGACGGATTCAGACCAATTTTGGTAGTAGCAAGAGGACAACGAGTTATTATGGGGTTGTGCTCCCCATCTGGATCCGCCCCTCATGACGGGGGTGAAAGGGGGTTTTAATTAATTTAAAAAATATTTTTGCCAGAAACTGCCAGGTACATCCACACCAACTCGCCATGAAACATCTGGACAACGCCATAACCTTAAATTGTATTTCCCCGTAACCGTGCTTTTACTGCAAATGGGGGGCAATGAGGCCTCCCCCAACTTACTCGTCACCACTTACTTCGACTGAAAGTATTCCTCATTTAAATCTCCCAGTATTCATCGAAATGGTTCGGATTTTCATATAGAATGATAGGATCACATCGATTCTACATCTACAGGTTACATTTTTTAATTCTATCGATTTCGGTTAATTGTGTGAGATATTTAGTTAATCAAGGGCCCAACGAGAAATAACCGTCAGTCCCCCACGGGGCTATTTATCATTGTAGTCTCAAAAATTAAATAATTTCCTTGTCCCTTTCAGTGTTCCATTCGGAGAGGCTTTTGAGGAATTCTGCCGAGAGATCATCGAAAGACGCATCATCACTGAGCAGGAAGTCGTCAGACTCACGAAGTTGTCTCACATGTTGGTCAAGATGGTCAAAAGGTTCCACAAAGTGGATGTGTCATGGAGGTAATTACTTTTCACAAGCTCGACTTATTTTCTTGGTTAGACTCATATTTATCAGTTGCTTATTGATGAACTCTGCAGTAGTCGGCTCTATCGTCTGGGCAGTAAGCAGGCTCAAAAGCCAACGTGTCGGGAGATGAGCGCCCGCGGCAACGCGCTTCACGCGCATGCCCCCAACTTCCTTCATTGATGAAAATGAAATGATAACATTTGACAATGCCTCCTGTGCATCTTTTTACCAGGAATGATCGACTGAAGAACATACTAGCAAAGAGGTATCCACAACTCCATTTATACCGCCTACCGCAGCAGAATCTGTCATTGCTGGTTTTTGCCGATACATTGACAACTGGTGCGGTCGCGAGCCAACTCGGAGGTTCTTCCACAGACACCAGAAGCATCGAAACTGAAGACGATGACTTTTTCTCCTGAGTCAGCAGGTAGGAGTTCCACTCCATCCCATGAGGAAGAGTCCTGAATGGCCTACTTGACTGCTTTGTCTATCAGGGCTCAAATGGCTGGCCAAGACGAAGGACCACCATCATGGCCGTTAAAAGCATCTGATTTGACTGTTGACGAGATGAGGCGTAGTGTGCCTCCCCTGTTATTGAAGCTCATCTCCTGGATTGTTGGTGCTGACTGTGAACAGGACCTGGTAGAATATTCCGCCGTCGATGTCGCGTCAGTTGAACTGAAAATTCTTTCACTGTGCCAAGACGTTAAACTCCTACACTCGAGAGTACCAATACGACGACGGAAAATGCATTCGAAAATGGGTCCGGGAGTGATGACAGCGACATAGAAAACGACCATTAGCATTTCAATATTTGAGCTGTTGAAATCTGATGCCCAATGCCCATATATGGTTGTGATTTACGGTGTTTTTAAGGTTTCTCCGTTGTTCACTCTATATTGTTTTTTACCTGTAGTGTTTGAGAAACGTTTTTGTAAGTACGGTACGGTACTAATAAACACGCTGTGAATAGCTCTGACTGTCAGCACGGCCTACTGTAGGGTGGTCCAAAAATGCCAAAAAAAATCACTTTTTTATCTGGATTTTGATGCTCTATTGGATTATTGTTAGAAATGGTCTAAATCATTCACCCAAAAAATATTTTGCATCTGAGTCATTAGTCAGGTTCACTATGTTTTTTCGTTCAAAATCATGGTAGATTAGCAAACCTATACATTTTTGGAAACGTTATTACATGGAAAATCTGAAAATCAATGTTTACATTTGCCAATTCCGACCAATTCGATTCGACCAATTCGACCAATTCGACCAATCGACCAATTCCATTCGACCAATTCGACCATTCGACCAATCGCTTCGATCGACCATTCGACCATTCGACCAATTCGATTCGATTCGATTCATCGAATTCGATTCGATCGACCATTCGACCAATTCGATTTGCCAATCAATTTGACCGACCTTTGCTTGTGTGGAACGGACTGTGAAAACGATGCGGACTATATTGTCGGATACGACACACAGGACAGTGATGACGAACTCTAAATGGCATATTCTGTAATCGTGTATGTTTGATGCCATTGACTGCCTGTGTATATTTTGTCATTGACTGTGTAGATGTGAAGATGTGAAGTGTAGATGTGAAGTTATACTGACTGCATGTGTATATATGATTTTGCTGACTGCCTGTGTATGTTTGGTGATATGAATTATTGTGACACATTTTGATGTTATTAACTGCTTGTACAAAATGATAACATGTATTTGATTATGCAACTTATCGCGAATATAAAGACAGTATTTTGCAATTCAAAACCTTTGATTCGTGTCTTACCATTCCCCATAGCACTAATTTGATACTTTCATTGGATTTCTTGTCCCTGAAAATATAGGTTTAGTATATTTTTTAAAGTTTTTAGGGTAATTAGAGGCAGAAATAGAACAAAATATGTATTTTACAGTGGCCATTTTGAAAATCCAAAATGGCCGCCATACAGGTATCTCTCCAAATGTAAACATTGATTTTTAGTTTCCTTATGCTATAACCTTTCCAAAAATGTATAGGTTTGCTAATCTACCATGATTTTGAACGAAATATAATTTATTGACATAGTGAACCTGACTACATCTATAAACTCATACACACTCAACATATAAATTTGCTATTTTGGTCAATTTTAATGAAAATCGTCCATGTTGAGAGGCTTACAAAGACTTTAGAAATATTCTTTTCCTAAATAATGTCATTTATGGTACAATGTACATACCCCTGTGAAGTCCTCATGGTCGAAACATGAGTCAGACATGTATGAACATGTTTCAAACATGTTTCAAGCATTGTCAAGCATGTTTCGACCATGATGATTTCACACTCACAGGCGCATGCAAAAAGTCATGAACCACAAAATGGCTTAGTACAATAGTGCATGTGCTTTTTCCACCTAGGTTGCTATTGGATTGTTCTCATTTAGCCAAATTTGGTGAAAAACGCCATATTTCAATTGAAGTGTGTATGAGTTTCTAGATGGAATTGAGCGAAAATATTTGGTGGGTGAATGTTTTAGACCATTTCTAACAATAATCCAGTAGAGCATCAAAATCGGAGAGATCGATGTTTTTTCGACCACCCTAGCCTACTGTTTTCCCTTATTCACCTCAAGGATCTTGAGCAATGCTCGCTCCATGACCATCCATCTCATTCCGCGGTTGTTCACTTCGTGGGTGAGTTACCAACCTCAAGAGTGTTCAGGAGGATCAATTTATCTTCAGTGAACCGCCCAAGCCCAACGTGCAGTCTATCCGCTTATCGCATATCAACCCTTTTGCCAATCAAAATTAAGCAGTGTACACAGAATGGTTTTAGCATATTATACAATTATATGAGGGATTTACACGAGGGGGGGACCAATGACCAGACGTTTTTTTTTAAATCTTCATTTACCCGAGAGGGGGTCATCCCCGGGAAAATTTTGAAAGCTAGATTGCCTGAGATGCGATCTGTGGCCATATTGCGCCCGTTGCTGAAGTTGCAGCTAAGCCTGAATAGTTTCTTGTTATTTTTGAAAAATTTCATGGCCCTGAGGGGGGATGGCCCCATGGACACCCCCGGGAAAATTTTGAAAGTTAGATTGCCTGAGATTGCCGAGGGAGGGGGGGGGGCATGACACCATGCCCCCCCTCGCTATGCCACTGGGGTTGGAAATTCAACACCGGATGATCAGAAGGGCCTTTTCACATCCCCCGACTGCTGGCGGCACGTTTATGGTCCTCATATAATCGTATAAATGCCGCAGTAAAGATGTTTTCTTTTTAAAGGTATTTTGTCGAAAGGGATAAACTACTATATCTTTAAGGGCCTCCATAACCTTAATGGGCAAGAGTTGGATGGAGAACTTTTTCTCTGATGTTTGGTGTACCGACAGCTAGCATCAGGTGAAATTTCACCTAGCACCCATTCCGCGGAACGAAATTTCATTTCTAGGCCCTTACCAAGGTTTTGCTACCGGCCTAAAATGTGAATCTCCTACGCAGTTTCAGATTCGTGGCTGACTCAAGCAGGTTTTCATCAAGGATTATCCTGGGCTTTGCACCATCCATTGTCCCTTCTATCCTGACAAGCTTGCTAGTCCATGCTGATGAAAAGCATCCCCATAACATGATGTTGCCACCACCATTCTTGATAGTAGGGATGGTGTTGACAGGGAGGGTGGTGTGCTTTGTTAGAAGGTAACACTTTACACCAGACGTAATGTTTTGAATTTAGACCAAAAGTTCAATTTTTGTCTCTTCTGACCACAAAGATTTTCTCCACATGCCTGCAGTATCATTAAGATGCTTTTTCGCAAACTCAATATGAGCTTTTAAATGCGTCTTTTTCAGTAATGGCTTCTTTCTTGACAACTGTCCATAGAGACCAGCTTTGTGAAGGGAACGGGATATTGTTGATTGATGAACACCGACCCCCATCTCAGACATAGAGCCTTGCCGGTCTTTCAAAGTCATTGATGGATTTACTCATTGGACATCCCAAACTAATTTCCTGCTTGAATGGCTGCTGAGTTTGGATGGGCGACCTGATCTGGGCAGAGTTTGGGTGGTTTGATATGTCTTCCACTTCTTAATGATGGATTTCACCATACTCAAAGAGTTAATTAGGCAAAGGTTTTGAATGCTGTCATGTCCAGCAGTCTGTTAACACTGACCACTGGATGGATGGACTGAACTGGCTTTTACTCCATTGGACGGCGATCAATTAATAGCGGATTCGTGCGTGGGAATCACAAGAAGCACATGATATTCTTAATCTGATTATAATTGGGTTTATTCCCCTCCACAAATAACAGGAGAAAATAGAACGCGACAGTGGTGAACGGTGATGAGGGGGCGGGGTGGGGGGGGGGGCGGTGGAGGAGAGGAAACACAGAATCACAACAATTAAGTATTTACAAGAGAAATAAGGGAAATATGCGGCGCCACATATCAGACTCAAGCAAGGATAGGGAGGAGGCACAAATGGGATGACGAACCAGGGATATGAACAGGATGACCAAGCAGGACGAGGCAGGATCATGAACAGGCACATGAGCAGGAACCAGGGAGGATGAACAGGTGAGGTAGGATGATGAACCAGGCACATGAAGCACAAAACCGTTCCTCCCAGGTTCCCAAGGCCTCACATGGTGCCTCGCTGACAGAGGACCCAAAATATCCCAAGGACTCTGAAGATGCAAAATACCCTGAAGACCCAAAAGACCCTGAAGACCCAATGGACCCCAAACACCCAAAATACACCGAATACCCTGAAGACCCAAAAGACTGTTAAAGACCCCAAAAATACCCTGAAGATGCCAAAGACCCAAAAGACTGAAAAGACCCTGAGGACCCAATGGACACGAAAGACCCACAAGATCCTAAGACCCAAAATTTTGGTAAAACCAAAAGACACAAAAGTCCTTGAAGACTCAAAAGACCCCCAAGGACCCAGAAGACCCAAAGGACTCTGAATACCCAAAATACCCTGAAGACCCAAAATATCCCGAAGACCCAAATGACTGAAGAACGTTAAAGACCCAAAATACCCAAAATACCCCAAAGACTCTTAAATACCCAAAAGACCACAAAACCCCAAAAGACACAGAAGACCCCAAATTCCCCCAAAGACCCATAAAGACCCCAACGACCCCACGACTGCACCACACTTTTGCACAAAGACTAAAAAGACCCCAAGACCCCAAAGACCCAAAATATACCAAATACCCTTAAATACCCAAAAGACCGACATGACCAAAAAGACCCAAGGACCCTAAAGATGCAGAGCACCCAAAAGACTCAAATGACCCAAAAGACCCCGAGAACCCAAATGACCCAGAAGATCCCAAGGATGCAAAAGAGCTTGAGCACCCAAAAGACCCAAATGAACCAGAGGACCCAAAATACCCCGAGGACTCTGAAGACCCAAAATTTATGTATTATGAAGAGTAATTATGCCTCTTACATTGGAATTTTAGATGGTGGCTTGCAAACCAAGCCTCAAGGTCGGTGGACGGAAGCGGTTTTTCTTTTAATCACAATAAATACACAGCGTAGGGAGGTGAAATTCGCTGAACTTGATGTGCAAAGTGCGTAGAGTAAACCAAGTGTTCATTTATGTCTGTAGGATGTCTAATAAATAAAGAAGATATAAGCACATTGACACGAGACCCAGGCTTCAGACTTCAGCTCACGCGGCTGCACCGTCAAATAAACTGTTCCAACCCATCATTTGTGACGGGCTATATACTCGAGTGTGTGTGTGTGTGTGTGTCTGTGTGTGTGTGTCTGTGTGTGTGTGTGTGTGTGTGTGTGTGTGTGTGTGTGTGTGTGTGTGTGTGTGTGTGTGTGTGTGTGTATATATTTTGTGTGTAATTATATATATTTCTTGCTAGGCTGGGAGTGTGTGGGACAGAAAGAAGGAGGATGTGTGACAAGGTGGCCCAGGTTGCCTTGAAAGGCTCATTTTGGATATGGAGGAAGTTTATGGAGGCACGTCGAACAGTGTAGGTTGGTTGTGTGTGGTGTTTTTTTTTTTTGTTACTATTATTATTTCTTATTTTGTGTATATGAGTGAGTGGGTGAGGGTGTGTGTTTTTGCATGAATTAATTTCTGCATGAGTGTGTATGTGTATGTTGAGTGGTGTATGTTGTAAGGGTAGGTGGTTGGTTGGTTGGTGTTGTGTGTGTGTGTGTTTGTGTGTGTGTGTGTATGTGTGTGTATGAATGATCTGGTGTGTTTTTTTGGGGAGTGGTGAAGGGTATAAAGGTGGGTGTTTGAGTGTTCCACTGTGTTTGTTTGGTGCTATGGATTTGGATGTGGCGGCGAGAGTGAATCAGTTCTGGTCTCCTTTGCCGGTGTTTGCGTTTCCTGTGTTTTGCTGTGTTCGTATTTATTTCTCATTGTTTATTTATTGCTCTTATTATTGCCTGTTTGTCCTGCATTTTCGTTCGTCTTTTCCCTCCCTGCTTTCCCCCATCCTTCCTCCTGTTTGGGGGGCGTTGCCCACCAGACAGGGGGGAGTCTTGTGCTCCCCTTCGTCTCCCGTCCCTCCCTCCCTCCCTCCCCCCCCCACCCCCCCCTCCCTCCCCCCAATCCCCCCTCCCCCCAATCCCCCCTCCCTCCAATCCCCCCTCCCTCCCAATCCCCCCCCCACTCCCCCCTCCCCCCACTCTCCCCTCCCCCCCCACCCCGAGTGTTGTCCTCCGCCCCTCCTAGAACCCCGGTATGATGAGCAGGCGCCATAATTGTGTCCGGTTTCGGTGGATTAATGAGTGTAATGTTCTGGCTAGAGATAAATTCGGTAAAGATGTATTGTTGGGTGTGCTGGGGTTCAAGGCTGTTGACTTTTTCTGCCTGATCTCCCTCGCCCGTGGCTTCGAGCGACGTGTCCTTTCAAACGGGGCAGGGACTTGCCGAGTTCTGGCGCCGGTGGGCTGCCGCTCGGTCTGCCGGGAAACTGGCAGACTGGGCGGTCGAGGCTCTCTCAGAAACACAGGAGAGAGTCGTGACCGTCCACCTGTACAACGAAGGCGTGAGTGACTATGATGTCAAGGTTTGGCTCAGTCGATACGCGGACATCCGAGGCCTAGTACGGCTCGTCCGGGACAGCCTCGGTATTTGGACCGGGACTCAGCAGTTCCGGGTAAAGCTGCGGACGAGGGAGGATGGTACGGTCACCCACATCCCTAATGGGATTATGGTTGGGATGGACCGAGGCCAAGTCTTTTACACGGGACAGCCGAAATTATGCCACCGATGCGGTCAACTTGGCCACTTGATTACTGGGTGTACAGTGAACATCTGCACTCAGTGTGGCGAGTTGGGACATTTGAGGGAGCGCTGCACCCAAGCGGTGCGGTGCAACCTCTGTGGTGCGCCGGGGCACACTTTCCGCTCCTGCCGCAGTGTTACGCGAGCAGGATGCGTGCTGCTGCGGGCGGGAGTGGGGGTGTTGCTCCAGGGACAGGGGGCGGTGTGCCCCCAGGGACAGGGAAAGGGGACGGTGTGCCTCCAGGGACCAGGGGGGGTGTTGCCCAAGGGACAGGGGAGGGTGTTGCCCAAGGGACAGGGGAGGGTGTTGCCCAAGGGACAGGGGAGGGTGTTGCCCAAGGGGCAGGGGAGGGTGTTGCCCAAGGGGCAGGGGAGGGGGTTGCCCAAGGGGCAGGGGAGGGGGTTGCCCAAGGGGCAGGGGAGGGGGTTGCCCAAGGGGCAGGGGAGGGGGTTGCCCAATGGGGCAGGGGAGGGGGTTGCCCAATGGGGCAGGGGAGGGGGTTGCCCAAGGGGCAGGGGAGGGGGTTGCCCAAGGGGCAGGGGAGGGGGTTGCCCAAGGGGCAGGGGAGGGGGTTGCCCAAGGGCAGGGGAGGGGGTTGCCCAAGGGATGGGGGGAGGGGGTTGCCCAAGGGGTGGGGGAGGGGGGTTGCCCAAGGGGCGGGGGAGGGTATTTCCCAAGGGGCGGGGGAGGGGGTTGCCCAAGGGGCAGGGGAGGGGGTTGCCCAAGGGGCAGGGGAGGGGGTTGCCCAAGGGTCAGGGGAGGGTATTGCATCTGGGGTCGGGGAGGGGGGGACTAATGTGTTTGTGTGTGTGTCAGCCCCCCGCCCCGTAGAAAGTAAAAGGAGGGAGGTGGAGGGAAAGGAGAACATGGAGGAGGGAGGGTTAGATCAGGACGTGGATGTGGCTTCGCCGGGTGTTGGGCCCACTGCGGTGGGAGGGGAGGATGCACGAAGAATGGTGGCTCCGGTGGCGGGGTCAGAAGAAACATCCTCGGTGCCAGAAACCCCGCTGCCGGAGGCTGGAAGTGATGGCTCCTCCTCCGGCTATGAGCAAAGTGACCCTGGACAATGGATCGAGAAGAAGCGTCAGAGGAGGGGCCAGGACAAAGGGAAAGCTCCTCTGGGCAAAGCCCCACAGGGAAAGAACACAAGAACGTCAAAGAAGAAAACCCCTGTGGGGCGCAGAGCCCCCCGTGCATCAGGCGACCCATCCAGGCCTGGGGGATCGCCTGCTCGTGGTAGGGGGGGGGGGGTGCAGTCGGGGTTGGCCGCAGCAGGTCTCCGGGGGAGGGCCCAAATGCCGTCTACCCCTGAACGCTCACGTTCCCGTTTCCCCATGAGTCGTTCCCCACCCGTTGACCTCACCCCTCCTCCGGGGGCAGCTGTGGCCATGGGCCTCAAGGAGGGTTTGCTCACGGAGGACTGGTGGCTTTCTTCCCTGGGTGGCAGGTGAGGGGGGGGTAATTTATCTGACCCCCGAGGAGGAGGACCTCTCCCTGCTACCCGGGGGAGAATGTCTGCATCGACGGGGACTGGCTCCCGGGCACCCTCGTGGCTCCCGGCTGTGGGAAGAAACGCAGGGGGAGGAAGAATGGTAGCTCGTCGTGTCTTGGCAAGGAGGGAGGAGCCTCATAAGTCCTATGACTCCCCTTTCGTGGTTTGCACTAGTGTTGGTGATTAATACACTAACACCTATGAGCTTTAAACTAACGAGTTTAAATGTACGGGGAGTCCGTACCACGGTCCGGAGGATCGCTATTTTTGAAGAACTGCGCAATTTTGAATGGGATGTCTGCCTGTTGCAGGAATGCCATATTCCGCACGGTGAGTATGGATACCTCCATGCAAATTGGCGGTACGGAGAGTCGTATTGGTCCGGCAGCTACACTAACAGGGCGGCAGGATTAGGGTTCCTTATTAAGAGCCCGAATGTCGAGGTCCTTAGTTTAGAAGAAATTATCCCGGGGCGATTGGCCATGCTCAGGGTGGTGGTGTCCTCGACCCCACTGACCCTGGTCAATGTGTACGCTCCAACGACGGGGGATGAAAGAGTGGAGCTCCTGCGCCAGTTGGGGCCCCTCCTCTCCACCTCTGGCCCCGTGATCGTCGGGGGAGATTTTAATATAAGATTGGACAGGTTGCCCCTGGGGCCATCGGCGTGGGCCCTTAAAGGGCTTGTTCAGGATTTTAGGTTGAGGGACACGGGTGCGGAAAGGAATGAGGTCACCTGGACCGATGTGGCTGGTACCAGTCGGGCTAGGATTGATTACATCTTTTTGACACCAAATTTTGGCGACCCGGACCTGGTACTTCACGCGGTGGCATTTTCAGATCACTGTCGTTTGTCTCTGGGTATTGAATTAAATGGGGTGCGTCCCCGGCGCTCTGGACTCTGGAAGCTTAACTGTCGCCTTTTGCAGGATGACAGTTTAGTGCATGCCTACGTTCGGAAGTATGGGGAGTGGGAAACGGTTAGGTGCCTCTTCCCTACCTCGGCAGCCTGGTGGGAGGAGGTGAAACGTAGGACCATAGGGTTTTTCCGTACGGCCGGGCGAATGAGGGCCGCGGGGAAACGAGAGTGTTTGAAGCGCATGCAGGCATACCTCCAGCGCCTGCATAAGAAACTTTGCGAAGGGAGGGACGTGTCGGGGAAAATCCGCCGGGTGAAGGGGAAGCTTTTTGGCCTCCTCGAAGCCAGGGCGAGGGCCGTCATCTTCCGGAGCAAGGTGCAGGCATTGGAGGGGAACGAAAGGTGTACCAGATTTTTCTTCCAACGATGTGCCAGGCAGAGGGGCGACTTGGCCCAGGTTAATGTGGGGGGAGGCCGTGTTTCGGATCCGGACCAAATTACTGAAGCAGTGGAGGACTATTACTCCAGGCTTTTTGAAAAACAACCGGTTGACCAAATCCAGATGGCCGACGTTCTCGGCCAACTGAGGAATCATTTGAGCCCCGAACAGCGGGAGCGATTGGAGGAGCTGGTGAGCCTGGAGGAATTGACCTCCGCTGTTAGGGATTTGGCCGCGAATAAAACCCCGGGTGACGACGGCCTGCCTGTGGAGTTTTATCGCCACCTTTGGCACGTCCTTGGCGAGCATTATCTGCAGGTAGTGAGGGAGCTAGCCACCTCTGCGAGGCTTCTAGATTCGATGCGCCGGGGCGTCGTAAACCTCGTGCACAAGAAGGGTGATCGGGAGGATCTGTCCAACTGGCGCCCGATCACTTTGTTGAATGTCGACTACAAGATACTAACAAAGGTGCTGTCTAAGAGGGTGCATGGTGTCATGGTGGACCTCGTGCACCCGGACCAGACTTGTGCTGTTCCGGGACGCAGAGTGTCCGACAGCCTGGGCCTGGTTCGAGAGGCGATCCAGCTAGCGGAGGAGGGAGGCCTCCCACTGAGCATAGTCAGTTTGGACCAGGAGAAGGCTTTCGACAGAGTGTCACATGAATACATGATGGCCGTTTTGGACCGTTTTGGCTTTGGGCAAAATTTGATGCATTGGGTGGACCTGATGTATAGGGACGTTGAAGCCCGCATTTTGGTCAACGGACACCTCTCGGGAGCCTTCCCAGTCGCTTCTGGGGTCAGGCAGGGCTGCCCAATGTCACCAGTCCTTTTTGTCCTTTGTATTGAACCGTTTGCTTGTGCACTGCGAGCGGACCCATCCTTCCCTGGGTTGTGGATGCCCGGAACCCATGGGGAGCGCCTAAAGGTGAGTCTGTAAATGGACGACGTGTCGGTGTTTGTCACCGATGCCGTCGCCATGTGCAGACTGGTGGGTCTCTGCGAGCATTTTGGGTTGGCCTCCTCTTCTAAAATCCATCCTCAGAAGAGTGAGGTCATGCACTTTGGTCGGCACAGGACGGGCTCCGGCCCTCCTTGCCCATACACGGAGCGGAGAGATCGATTAAAGATCCTCGGGGTCTGCTTTGACCCAGGCGGCGTGGCCGCTGAGAACTGGCGAACGGTCATTGGGGGATTGGAATTGGAGGTCGCTTTTTGGCGGTCTCGTCGCCTAACCATGGAGGGGCGAAATTTAGTGATCAAGAATGTTTTGATCGGTAAGTTGTTATATTTGGCGAGAATCTCCCCACCTCCTCCTGCGGTGGGACGGGCTCTAGAAAGATTAATTTTCACTTTCTTCTGGGGTACCCAAGCAGAGCGCAGGAGTAGGAGGGTTGTGAAGATGAGCCCGTCCTTGGGTGGGAAGGGTGTCCCCTGCCCGGTGTTTGTATGTATGTCTGCGTTTGCGTGTACTCTCATTGAGTTATTCGTGTCTGAGGACCCGGGTCGCCTGCTGGCGCGGGATTTTTTGTTCTTCTTTCTGGGGCCGTCCATCGCGCGGTTGGAAGGGCGGTCCCTCCCGCTGTCCTGGCCTTTTTCTGGGTCGTGTCCGGGGCATTTCCGGATGTTTGAGGGGTTCGCCCGGGAGCAGGGCCTGTTGACCTGTCAGCCCATCGGTTGGCAGTTGTCGCAGGTCCTGGATCACTTGCGCCCAAGGGAGGTGCTGCGTGAGGTGCGTATCCTTTGCGGAAGGCCTCTCGCAGAACGTACGGTGAGAAAGGTTTGGGAGAACGTTTCGGCTCGCTGTCTCGCTAACGACCAGAAGGACGTCGCGTGGCAAGCCGCCCATGAGTGTCTTCCGGTTCGGGTGTTTCAGTTCCAGAGGGACCTGAATGTGTCGGTCCAGTGTCCCTGACCCGGATGCACAGGGGACGAAACTGTCAGGCATGTCCTTTGGGACTGCCCTGTCGCCGAGGGGGTCTGGTCGCTTGCGGCTGGCCTCCTCGAATGCTATGTGCCTTGGCTGGTGATGGTCAGACGGGACGTCTTTGCGTTTAGCGGGCTCCTACCACAACCAGTGCCTGTCCGCAAGTGGAGGCAGGCCTGGAGAACGGTCTGTATTATCAAGACTGTCTTGTGGCGAGCGAGAACCAGAGGTTTCCATACCAGGGTGTGGTTGGATCCTGGGCAGATATGGGGCATGGCCCAATCCTGCCTCCAAAGGTACAGGCTTGGTGACAGCCTGCGGGCGACGGGGCGGGGTGCTGGCCGCAACGATGCATCAGGTGTGTCGTAAAGCCTTCCCTGGAGCGGAGAATATGGCTGGGCTTTTCCGTAGTGAAGGGGGGGGGGGGGGGTCCCGCGGGAGGTTACTTCCAAATGTGCGGGCGACAGTCATGTGCAGCCGTAGTCCCTGACCGAGCTTGCCGCCCGGGCTTGGAAAGGATGGGGGTGCTCCGGCAGGTGTGCTTGTGGGCCCTGTCGGGCGGTGATTCTCATTGGGACACTCACGCCTCGTGGGCAGCTCCGGGAGCCGGGGCCTTCCTTGTGGTGCATCTTCCGGGTGGGCCCTCCCGGGCACGGCCTGGGGAGGGTGGGGGCAGTTGGGTTTCCTTTTGTTTGATCTTGATTTTGCCTTGGTTTGATTTTTATTTTCTTTCATTATTATTTCCAGCGGTGGGTCGAGCCCTCAACGTGTTTGTGGCTGCATGTTCCCGGCTGCGGTTAGCAGCCGGTTGTTGATTTCGGTATGCAAAGGAAAAAAGGCCCCTTGACCCTTATTGTTTTAAGGTGTCCCTTCTTTGGTTGTTTTCGGGGGGGTGGGAGGGGGAATAGGGTCTTCTTTCCTTTCTCCCTCCCCTTTGGTTAGTTAGAGTTAGGTGTCTGCTGCCTGGGGTGGGAGAGGGGTTTTGGGGGGTTTGGGATAGGGATGATGGACTTTGGTTTTTATGATTTATGGTTTATTGAATTTGATTTGATTTTCATTTTGGTCTTTGAACCTTGTTTTCTTTCGTTTCTTGATCTTTTGGTTTGCTTTCTCTCTTTGAGTTCCTATTTATTGTTTGATATCTTGTTTCTTGGCTTTTGATTTCTTGGTTTTTGATTTTCCTGGGTTCTTGTGTGGTGGTGATGGTGATGGGTTTATTGATTGTCTTTTGAGCGTGTTTTTTTACCTTTTTTTATAATAAAAAAGGCCTCGGCCATAAAAGAGATGTTGTTGTTGTTGTTGTTGTTGTAGTAGTCTGCGTTCGCACTGGCTGGGGGTGGGGGTATGTACGCATCCAGGTGAAGTTGCTGCATGTGGATGTGTATGTGCCCCTGCTGGCCCAAATTAGCTGACCGTATCGAGGTTGAAAGGCCGAAACGGGATGATGTTGAGGACCTCGACTGAGGACCCGGTCAGTGCGGGACACTTGTGACCAGGTGTTTTTTGAACTGAGGACTATATATATATATATATATATATATATATATATATATGTGTATATATTTCTGTTCCAGTATTCTCTTCTGTTCCAACTTTTAATTCTTCAACAACGTTCCAATCTGTTGTTTCCAACAACAACAACAACAACTGTTCCAACCCATCATTTGTGACGGGCTATATACGTGTGTGTGTGTGTGTGTGTGTGTGTGTGTGTGTGTGTGTGTGTGTGTGTGTGTGTGTGTGTGTGTGTGTGTGTGTGTGTGTGTGTGTGTGTGTGTGTGTGTGTGTGTGTGTGTGTGTGTGTGTGTGTGTGTGTGTGTGTGTGTGTGTGTGTGTGTGTGTGTGTGTGTGTGTGTGTGTGTGTGTGTGTGTGTGTATATATATATATATATATATATCAAGTAATGAAGGGCGGTTGGGAATTATATCCACGATATCCATTTTTCCGTTCTCCAACTTATAGCTTTGTCTTTAAAAACTCAACGTTTCGGCCAGCAACCCAGCGTGCGCCGAGCCTCCACTAGCCTTCATCAAGAGAAGTTCCCTTGTTCACCTCCTCCCAGATATATCTGGGGGGAGGGGTGGGCCTATTCTATCAACCAATCACAAAGCTGCGTTGCGAGACCTCGTGACCATGGACCCATGCTCGGCTTATGTTGCAGGTGTTTTGTGCGTGTTTGAGCGGTGTATTGTGTTTTGTTGTCCGTGTCGGCTATGTCCCACTTTGTCTTTGTCCTCCTCCACGCATCAATGTCTCTCTGGTGTATTTATGCATGAGAGGTCCGTATGCCTGTGGTAACGCCATAGTCTCCTCTGTCAATGGTGCCCGCGTTTGGCCAGTGTGCCAGGCCTCCAGTATTCGCCTCCTGGCCCGGTTCGGGGATGCCGCCAGCATGTTCACATTGTCCCATAGAGGAGCATGGCCCGCCCTTATTCCATGCTTGGCGATAGCAGATCTTTCTGGGTGATTACACTCAAAGGCCTTGTGGTGTTCATTAATGCGCTGGCCTAAGGTTCTTCCGCCGCCGAAACAGGCCGCCAACAAGTTGAATGTTGATGACGTTTGTCACCTCCTCAGCACTTGTCTGTCTTCCACCTATTTTGTCTTTGACAGCACATTTTACAAACAGGTGTTCGGCACTGCGATGGGCTCCCCGGTGTCTGCGGTGGTTGCCAATATGGTGATGGAAGAGCTGGAAACACGCACCATCCCATCCCTCCCAACACAGCCACGTGTCTGGTACTGCTATGTCGATGACACTTTTGTCATCTGCCCCAGCACGGCTGTTAATGCAATCCAGGAGGGCATCAGTGGAATGTTTCCTTCCATCAAATTCACCTGTGAGGAAGAACAGGATGGGTCGCTTCCATTTTTGGACGTCTTGGTGAGGAGGAACCTCAATGGAAGCTTCAGTACCGCATTATATAGGAAACCCACCCAGACCGAGCGTTACCTCGATTTCACGTCTTGCCATCCACTGCACCATAAAAGAGCTGTGGTGAATACACTCGTAAAAAGGGCAAGGAATATACCGTCCACCTTGAAGGGCAAAAGGAGAGAGATCAAGCATCTCAAATGGGTATTGAAAGCCAATGGCTACCCAGACCACCTCTGCCCAAAAAATGAAATGGTACTGGCGGCTCCAAGAATCCAGGACGTGCCACAGGAACCACCTAAGGGCTTCTGCGTGCTACCATTTGTGCCACGGGTATCTCAAAGGATTGGCAGGATTTTGAGACCGGTCGGGGTGAGGGTCAACTAACAACCTATATACACCTTGAGACGTGCACTGACCAAGGTCAAAGACAAAAGACTGAAGAATGATTGCACAGGTGTGGTATACACCATTCCATGTGACTGTGGTGGAGAATACATAGGCGAGACTGGAAGAACCTTAGGCCAGCGCATTAATGAACACCACAAGGCCTTTGAGTGTAATCACCCAGAAAGATCTGCTATCGCCAAGCATGGAATAAGGGCGGGCCATGTTCCTCTGTGGGACAATGTGAACGTGCTGGCGGCATCCCCGAACCGGGCCAGGAGGCGAATACTGGAGGCCTGGCACACTGGCCAAACGCGGGCACCATTGACAGAGGAGACTGTGGCGTTACCACAGGCATACGGACCTCTCATGCATAAACACACCAGAGAGACATCGATGCGTGGAGGAGGACAAAGACAAAGTGGGACATAGCCGACACGGACAACAAAACACAATACACCGCTCAAACACGCACAAAACACTTGCAACATAAGCCGAGCATGGGTCCATGGTCACGAGGTCTCGCAACGCAGCTTTGTGATTGGTTGATAGAATAGGCCCACCCCTCCCCCCAGATATATCTGGGAGGAGGTGAACAAGGGAACTTCTCTTGATGAAGGCTAGTGGAGGCTCGGCGCACGCTGGGTTACTGGCCGAAACGTTGAGTTTTTAAAGACAAAGCTATAGGTTGGAGAACGGAAAAATGGATATCGTGGATATATATATATATATAATCAGTCACTATGCGACCTTCATATCATCAGTGGAGAACCGCCAGCAAGGTGTCCCATACAGCTGCTGCTGCACCTTGCTGGGAGCGATACGCACCGCCTGCCATGCGGTGACGTTATCTCTGGTATCCACTCATCATATGGAGTCGACCTATATATATATATATATATATATATATATATATATATATATATATATATATATATATATATATATATATATATATATATATATATATACACACATACACAGTCGGGGGCAAGGATCGTGTAAAGTCATTCTCCGACCTGAGCCGAACGTCGTGACGTCAACGTCACGAAGCACAATTTTGTCGGTGGCCACTGGCTGAGCTTCTCACAGCGCTGAATATAAAGATGTAATGTCAAATATGTTATTCACTCATGTGTGCACACATACACGAGGAAGGTTCCATTCCATCACAATTGTCCGATGTCTCATCAGAGTCTACTTTATTTTCCATGAGCTCAAGTTTCAGTCTGGAAAAGGTATAAGTCTGAACAAGCCAGATCAGGTGCATGGGCAGGATGTGGAAGAATTCGGAAGCTATAATTTGTGTAGAATGTGCATGTGCATGTGCATTGTTCTGGTGATGCCAGACATCTCTTATGAGCCCTTACGTTGTTATCATTTCTTCTCGAATTGGTGTAAATAATTAGCATATTACAGGCCGTTAACAGTCATTCCTTTATGTAGATAGTCCACCATGTAAAACCTTCACAAGCCTACGAAACAAATGTCATGACTTTGAGGCTGGAGGTGGCTGTCTCAAACTTTTTTGGTGTAGCAAACTTTTTGACTGTTTACTCTGTTCTTTTGATTCATGATCAAAGTGGTGCACTTATGATGTTTTATCCTGGGTTACTACATGGCTAAAGAAAGCATGTGGAACACATTCAAATTTACCAATAATTTGACATCAAATTTGCATATTTGCACATGCACTTTGGTTTTGATGTTAACTTTCTCGGCGCCCATATTGCCAATATCTTTTTCATGCTTATCTTTTCATACAAAACCTGTTCAACCAATGTTTTGTTTTTGCCATGAACACAGGCGAATTAATTAATTAATGCTGATTTGCCTGTCTGGGGTCATTGCATCATGAACAGCATACACCATTTCATCAAATGACTTCATTGGGCCATCTTGAACTTGGCTGATCTTCTGTGCTCCATCTACCACACATGAATTCAGATGACCACTCCTTAAGTGTTCTAAATGAGGAGGCATCTTCACTTAATGTTTGCACCATTTCAGCATAACTTTTTTTGGGTGTCATTAACTTGAGATGCGAATATTTCGTTCCAGCTTGATATGCAATGTGAGTAGATGATAAATGTTGTTCCTGGGACAGCCCCAAATCTCCATTCACTCACATGTAAATTTTCCTCTCACCATCACTTTTCTTCATTTCCCCTTAACACCTCTATTCCTTCCCCCCTTGGTCTTATGGGCCTTTTACTCTTACTATCAATGATCATTGTTGTTTAGTAGACCACTCAAACAATGATCCTATGAATATTTGCTCCCTCTCACCCCCCCTTGAGGACCTATGATCCTTCTAACCTTATGGACCTATGATCCTTCTTCTACTATTGACACTGAGCCTTATACATATCATCTGGCAGATCATCTAGTAGACCACTCAAACAATGATCCTACAAATATTTGTTTATGCGTAGGAAATAATTTAATTCTCCTACAACTCTCTTCACCATCTAATATATTAACAAAGTATATGTTTGAGTTTGGTTCTTTATCAAGATATTTTAACTGAGCTAAAATAAAATGATAAACCTCCCTCAATGTCCTTGTCTGAGCGCCTCCAGTGCCACACACCATTTTTAAATTAAAGTATATATTTTCCTGACGACCATCAAATTTTTCCGTCCACTCAAAAATATTTCCATCTTTTTCACCCAACTCACCAGTATTTAAATTAATTCTCTTATTTGTTTTGTGAACTTTTTTACCAGTTGCCTTTTCAATAAGTCTTATTTGATATTTTTCACATTCATTATGTTTTCCATTTATATACCAAGGTTGATTACACCTCCACTCTTTAGTCTGGTTGATACTTGGTTCTATCATTTATATAATAGTAAAAAAAGGCGGCGGTAGCCCATTAAAATCCCTAACCCCCTTTTTAGCTTATCACTTATATATATCTTATCACTTATATATATCTTATCACTTATATCTTATCACTTGTATATATCTTATCACTTATTTATCTTATCACTTATATAACCATAAGGGAGACTATCAATTCCATTTTCAAAAATAAACCTCATCAAAAGCCCCCAATGCTTTCTTATTCACCTCTTCTGAATATAATTGATGTTTATAACTTCTTATTCCATTAATCTTTCTAAACTCTTCTTTCTTTGTTGTTAAACAGTTATAATAATCCTTAAAGTTTATTGTTTCTTTAATAACATTTTTCTTTACACCTTTTAACTTATTATCAGTCTTTTCAACGTTATTCACAATGTATTTATAAGCATAAGCCTTGGACCTCAATCCCACAAATTCACTCATAACATTTCCTCCTAATTCATCCTTGAACTTTCCAATCACCTTTTTATTTTTAGAAGAGAACAACTCACTCTCTGGACTGTAATTACTTGTATCATAGATATTAATGTCCTTTTTCATGTCTGAATAAACATCATCAGTATTAATTTTCAAAATAAAACTATCTGTATCCATATAAAGTAGATTAACATCATTTTGATATTTCTTCCTCAAGTTATTATAAAAGTAATCATACATTAATGACTTTGATAAATCAAGAATTGATGTTCCAATATAAATAGGTTTGTCCATTTCAATACTCTCTTTAACCAAATGGATCGCACAAAAGTTCTCAGTAAAGACCTCGGCTCTTATAAAACTCGGTCTATTAATTAATTTTGATGCTTGTTCCCAAGATGTTGATAGTCTGATATTTTGTCTTTTCCTCACGTTCTCCATGGTCTTATCAAAGACCGCATTATTCATCAATTTATAAAAGTCTTTCTCAAAATCTGTTTTTGACTCTGTTCTTCTTTGTGTATTAAAATCAATGTACTCCTTTAGCCAATGACTTTGATTGAACTTTAGAACCCTATGGATCTTCTCTACTCTTAGACCTTTTGATAAATATTGTCGCAAATTTCTTTGGTGTAGAACATAATTTTTCTTGTTATATAATGTAGTAAGTAATTTTTCTGTTGATTCACCTATATCAAACGATCGTTGATAATCACTCAACCATTCTTTCTTTGGACTTTCTTTCTCACAAGCAAATGGAAGATCTTTATGTTTGATATGAAGTTCTTCAGGATATTTTAAATCGACCTCAAAATAATAACCAACCTTTGAATCATCCAATTCTTTTTGTGTAGAGATACATACATCTTGTAAAACCTTTTTGTAGTCTTTTTCCTTTACCCATCTAAGTTTTCCATAAGGAAGAGCCTGAGACATTGCCCAGCCATACAGGTTGTTCGCGTCATAATACATCAAGTAAGAACTTTTTCGTTGAATCATAATTTGGAAGATATTTGTTATTTGCTTTTGCGTATCTACTCGAGCAGACTTGTGAAATTCCACCTCTTTTTGCCTTTTCAATCATCAAAAGCATATCAACATCGGTTATCAAATCCAAACCTTGTTTTGTCATTTTTAACATCGCGCTCCAAGCCAATCCAGGTGCTGTGTAGTAGTGAGCAGGATCCAATCCATATCCAGTGCGACAAACAGATCTAAAGGCTTCAAATACATCGGCCAATAAAAGCACATCAGTTTTGAGATACAAATCGTGATACTCGCCAAGATTCTTGATGTTATATTTTTCCCAAACATTTTGTGCATGTACATAATCTTTATCAGATATATGACTGTTGTTTAATTTGTTACAGAAATTTTCTTTTGAAGGAAGTTGTGTTTCATTGAATCTCTCAAATGAGTCCATATAGTCATAGGGGTAAATTCCCTTTTGTGTTAGAAAATCTTTATCTGAAAAATACTCTGAAAGACATGGAAACTCTTTTAGATTTTGAACCAAGTTAGCCAATGGACTTGCCATGAATTTAAATGTATCAAGAAATCTGATATGAGTAATAGGAGATGTGTGAATTGTTTTTGTGAATGAAATGTATTTCTGATCCGTGTTAGGAATTGCTGAAATGCGTCCAGATGTCTTTGAAAGTTCATTAATAAATAGATGCGTATCATAATGAGCGTTGTTATGAAGAAAGACAGGAATGAAAGAGGGGAGTTTATAATTAATATTACAACTTTGATGAGCCGGACCTCTATATTTACCAGTGAGATGACAATGATCTCTAACCTTTCGACCTTCACCAATTTTTTCCTCACAAATATGACAAACATTGTTTTTTCTAAATTTCCTTTTCTCTTCACTCGTCAAGGACATTGGTTTATTGGTTTCTCTCATTATCTTGGTTAATCGAACACAGTCTTTTTCTAGTCGTTTCACAAACTCCTCTGGGGTATTTGAGCCTCTATACTCCTCTAACTTGTTATATTTATCACCAACGGATGATTTGATATAATAACAAAAACCGCAAGGAGTATGTTTTTGATATTTATTTGTGTATGATTCTTTTGGATCTGGAGAAGCAGTATCTATTTTTTCTAGAATACTTTCGAAATCAGCATATATTACAAACGGATGTTTGATCGTTTTCTTTTCATCTTTGAATGTGATCTTTGAGCCTTCTTTAGGCATATTGATTACCGTTGATTTATGATCACCACAATAATTTGAATGTTTATCTCATCTTTCTTGTGAATTGAAGAAGTTAAGACAACGCAAACAAATATATATTTTATTTGTTCTTTTACATACTTGTGGTTTTATTAATTTAGCAATATCTTTGATGTATGTATAATGTGAATTTTCCTCTGAATTAAAATATAGAAGATTAATATGAGTTTGTTTACAATTTTCAGAAAGCTTTAAAACCTGAATGTTGTTTGTTTCTGTTAGACCATAAACATTAACTGATAAATTATTCATCTTTTCAAATTTAGGAATATCATTTAAAGCCATAGGAAACTTTAGATCTTTCGTATTTAATGTATTCTCATATTTTTTATAATGAGATACTCTTTCATCATGAAAATGTGGAGGATGTAAGTGTGCTAGAATAGACCAGAGAAAACATTTATTGTCTTTATTTTTGATATTGATAACTGCTTTTCTATTTTTGATAACACTGGGTAAATCAATGTAAGAAGAAGCTTTTAGAGGATCTGATTTAAGAATATGAATGTCTATGAAAATAATTTTTCCTACATTGAATCCACTTCCTACGATTGAATTATCCACATCTTGCTCTTGTTTAATAAGTTCATCATAGACTCCTGATGTTTTAAAATCTTGATATGAAGATATAAAGTGTGGCTCAGTTCTCATGTTTGGTGTATCTATAACTCCTTCATCCTTTGTCATTTCTAATTTTACTCCCATATAAAATTTAAGTGGTTTCATTTCTTTTAGTGTTTTTTCAATCAACGTTTGAACAGCAGGTTTAACTATTTCTACAGCATCAACTATAGACTCTGGTTCAGGAGGTTTGAAGTTAAAGACTCTTATTTTAATATGCCTTTTTAATGCGCCATCAGAGTTTTTAGTTGTGATAAAATTTGATAAATGTTTGTTTTAAGATGGGCTTTGAACCCCTTCTTTAGGATATCTCTATTACAGAGACTACAATGTTTTTTGTTCTTAGGAAGTGGTGATAATTGATTTAGAATGTTGTAAGTGTGTTTAACTGTGAGTATGTGTTTTCTATAATGTTTTACTTCCTTTTCGCAAGTATCACAATATACCATATTTATAGGGTAAGAAAACAGAGTGTTTTATATATATCACTGTGCTTAAACGAAAACACCTTTTCGAGCTTTTTCGGCTCGTTTTATATATATAACTTTACTTAAACTAAAATGCCTTTTTGGCTTGTTTTATATGTATAACTTTACTTAAACTAAAACACCTTTACATCTCCCAATCCATATCAGAACCAGGGTCATATTCAGAATCAATCTCACAATCAGAGATATCTGAGTCATCAATAAAACTACTATCATAACTATCATATTGACTCTCTGAATCAAAACTATCTACTGAACCTAGACTCTCCGTATCACAGGAGCAGAGACTCTCTGTATCACAGAGGCTCTCAGTATATGAGGAAACTTCTGAGCAGGAACTATCACTCATTTAATTAGCAGGAAATATATTCCCATCAATATCAATATACTTTCTTTCATTAACGGATTCAATCACATTTTTAATATCAAAACTTATCTTAAAATAATCTCTAATTAACATAGAACGAAATGACATTTCACCAGAAATATTAACATCATTCATTTTACTTAGATCTACACCCTTTGGATTATTAAAGAAAATACAAATGTCTCCTCTAGAATTATTAATGGTCTTATCATTCATTTTCAAAGTATGGCGATCGATCACTTTTTCAAGCTTTGAATAAATTGCCAGGAGTAGAGGAGAAACTTTTGTTAGATTTACTTTAATGGATGTCTTTCCAGGTATAGTTAGAGCTCTTCCTTTAAATGAAATAGAGGGGCTCATGTTATTTTCCATAACTGGTTTTACCCAAAAATTTCCATATTTATCTTTGTTCAATGTAACATCTTTGACATATTTTTCTATATCTTCCACCGAAGTAGAGATTGATTGAAATTTGTCTTTTGTGCTTTGAAACATTGTATTTATTAACGAATAAACTTGCGTTTAGTTTAAGTAAAAATTTACCACATAAATATGATAAGTTCTGAAGGATATTTAGAATTTCCAGACTCTCCATATGATAAATTAGAGAATTGTCCAGCTTGTGATAGAATAGGGCTTAATAATGAGGGTTCATATAAACAATGTATTTTCTGTGATTATCTTCTAATTAATGATAATAAAAAATATAAAAAAATATATAACTCTTTTAAATTAGAACCAAAAATGAATTACTTTACAAGATTAATAAGAGAGATGAATGTTAAGTATTATGATGATAATACACCATTTCTTTCAAGGGAAGAGACTTTGTATTGAGGAAATGTATAAAGGTTGAATGATATTTATTATTCAAAATAATTTTAATGGAAATGTTAATACAAGATACTATATAAATAAAATAATGAATTATTTTTAAATTAAACCTGAACTCAGGATAAAATATAGAGTTTCTAAAATAGCTCAAAAAAAGTTAGATGACTTGTTTTCCAAATATATAAATGAATGATTTTTTACCTGTTTGGGAAAACAAGATAAAATTTAACAACCATAAAAATCTTCCAAATTCATTAAGATGTCTAATAGTCGGTTCCAGCGGATGTGGAAAAACCTGTTTGCTTTTAAAGATGCTCCTTACCCCCAACTTTTTAGATTATGATAATTTAATAATTTTTATGAAGTCAAGTTTTCAACCCGAGTATCAACTACTATCACAAGGTTTTAATGCGGGTCTTAAAAAGGAAGACATTATCAGTTTATTTAAACTTCAAAAAAAAACTAAATGATTACAACATTGAGGATATAATACAACTATTTTGTGATACACAGAAATCAAAATCAAAACCCATAACTTGTATTCTCAGTGATAATACGGATGATATACCTTCACCTCAAGATTTAGATAAATCAAAAAAGAACCTCGTTATCTTTGATGATTGTGTTAATGAGAGAAACCAAACAGTAATGGATAGCTACTATACAAGAGGGAGACATTCTTCTTGTAATTGTATTTATCTTAGTCAGTCATATTTTCAACTCCCTCGACGCTCAATAAGAAACAATGCCAATACTTTTAATTTATTGAAGTTAAATTCAATAGATGTAAATAATTTTTGGAGAGATAATTGCTCTACGTTATGTAGTAAAAAATAATTTGAAAATTATATGAAACACACGTTTGGAAAATATAAATATATTGTTGTGAAACAAGATGAGATACTAACTGATATTTTACACACATAAATGACAACTATTATTAATCTTGTGGGTAAATCTGCTTCAGGAAAGAACTTTCATAAATCTAAACTCTTGAATAGTAAAAATGAAAAGCTGTAAGTTTTTTTTTAAAACACCCTATGATTCGTTTTGTAGGTACTACAACCAGAGCAATGTGACCAGCAGAAGTAGAAGGGAAAGATTATTACTACATTTCAATGGAGGAACATATGCGATTGAGGAACGAACTTCAAATATTTGAGGAGATTTCTCTTGGTTCTACAAAATATTCACATTGTAAGAGTGAGTTAAATAAAGTAAAATCTAATGGTCTTGGGATTTTAGAAACTAATCCTGAAGGAATGAGACAAATTATTAAACATTTGTGTGGTGATGGAGTTAAGATTTTATCATTCGGTTTTGATATCGATGAGGAGACAACGCAAACGTATGAAAAGCAGAGATACAAGTACTAGTGAAGAAGAAATAACAACTCGTATTAATACCAATAAAGAATTTGATGAAATATTTAAAGAAAAGGATTTATTTCAACACATTTACTAATAATGATGACGAAAAGGAAAATTTTCCCATTGACCTTTACAATTCATTAAATGATATTTTTCAATAAATAAATACAGAAAATGAATACCGAAGAAAGAACAAGAAAGTTTAAAGAACATCAAGAGTTGGTTTCAAAAGTTGTAAAGCAACAGGAAGAGATAAAGAAGAAACGGAGACAGAAACTAACTGGTGAAGAAGCCTTTGAAAGAAAACAAGAGAAATTTTTTAAACCACTTTTAAAAACTCAACAAACGATTTCACCTACAGTTCCCACGTTAGAATTTACTCCGAAAAAACTTCAAATACTCAAAGATTTTAGTCAAATGACAGAGCAAGAACTTGGAGAATTAGAATATGATGATGAAGGATTATTTCGGAAACTTGAGGAGGTAAATCAACCCCCTAATTATGTTGTGGAAGCTCTTCAAAACAATGAATATTCGGCGGGTTCAAAATCCAGAGCAGGTCTCATTCCAACAAAAGAACCAGCACAGTTTCATCTTGTGAAAGAAAAGTTATTGATATTTAATGATAAATTGGTGTTCTTAGGTTCTGCTCAACCAAATGTTGAATTAACTCCAAGATTAATGTTTCTTCTAACAAACTCCAGATTTAGCGGTTCAAAATATTTTGAGGAACCACTTGATATGGAAAGAGAGGAAGATAGAGAGTACATTGAGTTGCTAAACGCACTTGATTATGGAGTTTCTGTTGCTGGTAAAAGTAAGAAGAATGAGAAGGAGAAACATATTATTGATGCTTTAAGTAAGCTTGGTTCGGGTGTTAGCTTTCTTCCAAATGACCCATCACAATTAGTTAATAGACTATTATTGTTGTTAGGTAGTAAGAAGGCTGGAAACAACAATTGTTTTAATGAAATATCCGCCATTTTAGACCAGTTGATGAATATGAAAATAATTAATAAATATCAATACAAAGATATTTTATTAGATATTAAATAAGATGAGAAGCACAATTCTTAGTTTTAATTTCACAACGAGTGATTACACAGCATCATTCCCTTACCCACTACAACTTGACCCCACAAAAGAATTTGAGGCATCTTTATTGTCGATGGAAACTTATAATACCTTGTTTAATATCACAGAGAAAAACAACAAGTTCAGTTATAATCCAGGAAGTGGATATAAAACTATAACCGTTTCACCCGGAGCTTACGAGATTTCTCAAATATCTTCTGAAGTCTCTCGCCTTATGAAAGAACAAGGTGATGAACCAAAAAATATGGTAATAGATATTCAAAAACACACTTCAAAATCAACTATTAAACTTAAAAATAATTACAAAGTTGATTTCACGATTGAAAAATCGTTTAGAGAGCTATTGGGTTTCTCTTCAAAAAAGATTGAAACTAACGAGACATCTTACAGTGATAATGTCATTCAAATATCCTCCGGTATAAATTCAGTATTAATTCATTGTGATTTGATTGATGGTGCTTATAACGATGGAATAAGAACAAATACAATATTTTCATTCAGCGCATACTCAACCCCGATTGGTTATAAATTTAATATGGAACCAAAAAATCTTGTCTATTTACCTGTGTCAGGAAAAACCATATACAGAGTAAATTTTAGGATAACCGATCAAGATAATCGTATGATCTCCTTTAATGAAGAAATTATATCCATCAGAATTCACCTACGTGAAGTTTTTCAATAAATAAATAATGGTTATTGTGAGAAAACACGAGTTGGGAAAATATAAAGTAATTACAGGGGATGGGATGTTCCTTTCACCATACTATAAGGGTGAAGGTATGTTTCTTGGTAGAGGATACTATAAACCAAAGAGACAACGGGGTGTGGGACATCAATTTAGAAATAAAGGAGATGGGATAATTGATACTCTAATGGGTATTGGTTCAACCATTCTTAAACATAAAGACCTAATTGGTTCAACTGCTTCTGCCGTGGGCTCAGTTGCGGCTGCTATAAAGAGTATAAAAGATGCTCAAAAGCAGTCTCATAAATTACAAGCAATCAAATAAATAAAAAAAGGTAAAACTCAACAATCTTCACAAGAACGACAAAAAATCATTAAAATACTTGGGTCAGGGTTTCAACGATTTTAATACTATATAAATACAAGTATGGAAGCGATTGCTGGTATCTATGATTTGGATGATGCGATTATCATTTCAAACTCCACTAAAAAGGAAGACTATTTCAAGGTAAATGCTATAACAGGAACAGACTGGAATTCAAACGGAACAAAAAGTTTTGAAATAAATAATCAATAAACTTACTTGAATATAGCTGATAGTTTCTTGCTGTGTAAATTTAAATTCACTAATGCTGCGAATAATACTAATGCTACACTCGTAAATGATTTCTTCTGGAAAATGTTTGATAGTGTTCGCCTGTATATTGGAACACAAGAGGTTGAAGCGGTTGATTATGTCTCTGCTACATCTGAAATGATGAAATTTACACGATATTCGTTTAGTGATAGAATGGGTAAGGGAGTTGTTGAAGGTTTTATTCCTGATATGTCAACGGGAACAAATGCTGACCCTGGTTATAGTCAAAGGAAGGCAATGTATAATGATGAAACAAAAGCAGAGAATAGTTTTACCGTAGCAGTACCTCTTAAAGGTATATTTGGATTTTGTGATTATGATAAAGTTTTGTATGAGCTTAAAATTGGATTTCAACTACAAAGGAATGATAATGTAAATAGATTACTTTTTGGGGCTCAAAATGCTTTTGGTGATAATAATAAATTTGTTATTAATGATTTGTGTTGGTATATTAGTGAATATACTCCTAATCTTAAAACGGAAGAGATGTTAAATAGAAGACTTAACTCAAAGAAACCACTAAATGTATCATACCTTAAAAGAAGATGTGAACACGTTAAACTGGAACACACTACCTACATTTGGAATTTCGGTGTTCTTCAAGGAAAGCCACGATACCTATGGCTCATTTTTAAGAAACCAGATGGAGATGAAGGTACTGACAAGAATAATGCGCTGAGTGATAATGCTAAGGTGAAACAACTTCGGGTTTCTCTTGATGGCACATTTTATCCGTGAGATAGATTGGAAATTGATTGGGAAAAAAATGATTATGCGGAAGCCGACAAGTCTTACCAAAAGGTGTGTGAAAGCAACGGAAATAATGAACCTATTTTGGATATGGTTGCATTTCAAAAACTTTATACAATCTACGCAATTGACCTGAGTTCTCAAAAGGAAACTATAAAGTCTAATAGAGTGGATACTTCTCTATACATTGAAAGAGGGGAGAGTGAAGAAGTTAATGCTTATTGTTTGCTTTTGGAAGAAACAGAATTACAGATTAATGCAGATAATGGTGTTATGATTAATATCATATAGATTTTTTTCTCATAAATAAATGGTAGGGGTATATATTAATCAAATCAATCTTAATAAATTAACATATTGTATTCAAAATCAAAAGCCTTGTATTATTAATGTTAATACAATTCAAAGAAAAGGAGCAGTAAGAATTGATGTTTTACTCACAAGAGAGCAGGTGAAAACACTAAATGATGTTGGATCTCTTAAAATTAAAATGACAAAACCTATGTTGAAGAAATATTCAATACAAGAGGGAGGATTTCTCCCGTTTCTAATTCCTTTATTTGCTGGTTTAAGTGCGGCGGGAGCATTGACTGGTGGTATTTCAGCAGCGGTAAAAACTGTTAACGAAAGGAAGGCACAACTAAAAGCTCAAAAAGAATTGGAAAGACATAACAAGGAGTTGGAGAAACAAATTCGTGGAAGTGGTGTAATTGTAGATTTTGCTCAAAAACTTGAAAGTCTACCTGATAAAGCTAGATTGTTGGTTGGAGATATGCTTTCCTCTATCGCTCAAGCTGGTGTTAAACTAACTAAATGGGGTAATGGATTGTATCTTTCTCATAAATAAATGGATAAATGGTTTAAACAATTTGGAAAGAATACAACGTCAAATATAGAACTAGCTAAGTATTGTAAAACACTAAAAATTGATAATGTGGTTATTTGTATGAGAGATGAATTAATACATATAAATAAGAATACAAAGAATATTATTATGAATTTAGACACACAGAATGGTTCTCATTGGGTTTGTATTCATAATAGTCAGGATAAATATTATTTTGATAGTTATGGTATGCCACCACCTGTTGAAGTAATACAATTCTTACAGAATGGTGTTTATCAAACAATTCAAGTTCAATAAATTAATTCTAAATGTTGTGGTCAATTATGTTTATATGTATTATTTCAACTCAACAATAATGAAATTTTTTATGATATCATTTTTAATCTAATATAAATGACTTATGTTGGAAAAGATGGTTCTGTCTTTGGAGAATCCTCTCAGGATATTGATTTATCAAATTATTATACAAAGGCACAGGCTGAACGACAAAAATATAGTATAAGTAAAAATATTAATATGAAGAATACTTATAAATTAATCAATTATCCAAACCCTACAGATGCGAATGACTTAATTAGATTCAGTGATTTATCACAATATATATATTTTAAAGAAAACAGCACGTTTTGTTAAACAAGTAAAATTTACAACCACAACACCTGGTTATACTGACCATACACCTTTCCTCATTGAATTTAACTACCTGCTTACAATTGAATTTTATAAAGAAGGCCATATAGTTAATATGCGAATTAATAAATGGGGGTATGATATGCCTGATTTAGGGTATAATTGGTATTTTTCAATAAACTTAGAAGACCTACATGATTTGAATCAGTCTCGTAAAGAAGAATATTATCCGCTTGGCGAGGATAAGGATTTATGTGGAAGTACAATTAGTAAACAACAAATCCATGATTTTAAGAAAAGAAAAATATATGATAGTATAGCGATGGTTAGCATGACAAAGAAGGAAGGTAATGAGATAAGGATAGAAAGCCGAGGAATACAAACCGATTTGGTAGTGGGAAGATGGGGTGGTGTTACCTGTCATAATATTAATCTCACATATATTTCTGATACATAAATGGCAGGAAAAAGACTACAAGAGAATTATAATTTTTGTATTCAGGGATACCTACAAGAAAAGGGTGCTCGGTATTACATACCTTATGATTTGGAGCATATACATGGGAATTTTGTCATAAAAAACTGGCCTTATACTGATATTGCTAAACCCACAAATAGAGACTTGTTTAAAATATTAAATAAAAATGAACTTCTCAAAGTTATGAAATATAAAACTCTTTTAGAAATCATCAACAAATCTTATTGGTATCATATTATGAGAAAAATAATTATAGATACAAGAATATCTCAAAATCCAGATGAGTATATGTATAATATTCTTTGGGGCTCAAACTCAAGGGTAGCAAGGGATGAGGAAGGAGTTGAAGAAGAGAAGGAGGAAAGAGAGAAAAAGGAGAAGGAGGAAAGGGAGAAAAAGGAGAAGGAGGAAAGGGAGAAAAAGGAGAAGGAGGAAAGGGAGAAAAAGGAGAAGGAGGAAAGGGAGAAAAAGGAGAAGGAGGAAAGGGAGAAAAAGGAGAAGGAGGAAAGAGAGAAAAATGAGAGGGAGGAAAGGGATAAAAGAGAGAAGGAAGAGTGGGAGAAAAAGGAGGAGGAGGAGAGGGAGAAAAAGGAGAAGGAGGAGAGGGAGAAAAAGGAGAAGGAGGAGAGGGAGGAAAGGGAGCAAAGAGAGAGGGAGGAAAAATATAAAAAGATGGAAATCAGTGAGATTTGTAAAAGATTGAGTGTATTACAGCAAATAAATCAATCTCAACGCACCGAAGAGGAAAATAAAGAATTAACGACTCTTACTAAGATAATGATTTTAAAAATGGTTGAGATGAGTTCAGCGAGGAGATTTACATGAAGAAGACAAAGGTCATATAGTTGATGATGTTGGTGTTATTGACTTTAGTTAGTTTTTATTTGTAAATAAATGGAGGAGAGAGTGAAGGCATTCCTAAGGATTCTTTATGTTTTAAAAATTAAGATAGAAATGTTTATGTTGAAAACCAAAAAGGTTTTGATACTCTGTCGGAATTTTTCTGATAAATAAATATGAGTTATTGTCTCAAATGTAAAAAGAAAACCAAATCTAAAAATATCTCTTATGTTAAAGCTAAAAATAATAGAGTTTATCAAAAAGGAATATGTCAAGTGTGTGGCTCTAAAAAGTGTCAATTAATATCTCCTAAAAGTGGAGGAGACATACAAAAGTTTCTGTCAGGAAGTAAATTTACAACAACTGGAATTCCTGGGGAACTACATCTACCTGGATATTCTTTCTGTGGTCCTGGAACAAACCTGGATAAAAGATTAGATGAGGCTGACAATCCTAAACCTTGGTCCAAGCCTATAAATAGGGTTGATGAAGTGTGTATGAAGCATGATATTGCTTATGGGAATACCACTACATTGGATGAAAAACATGAAGCAGACAGAGAAATGTTGTATAATTTGTCCTTGATACGAAATCCTACATTGAGAGAGAAAGTTGATAGGTTTATTGTGAAAAAAATGATAAGTGTTAAATTGAAACTTGGTCTTGGTTATTCCCCAAAAAACTATTAAACTCCAATGATGTTATCAAGACTGAGGAGCTTTTGGCTATTGAATTACATAAACCTATAATCACAAAGTTTAAAAGAAGGAAAGTTTATTCTAAATACACTGACCACATATGGTCCGCTGATTTAATCGAACTAAATAATGATGAGGGATACAGGTATGCTTTAACCGTTATTGATTTGAGGAGTAGATTTGCCTGGGTTGTTCCTTTGAAAAACAAGAGAGGTGATACTTTAATGTTAGCCTTTAAGCTAATATTTGATAGGGATAAAAGGAAGCCAAAGAAGTTATGGACTGACGAGGGAGCAGAGTTCTATAACAAAATATTTATGAAATTTCTAAAGGGGGAGGGTATTAAATTATACAGCACCTTTAATGAAGGAAAAGCAGTTGTTATTGAGCGTTTTAATCGTACTTTGAAAGAGAGACTACATAAAAAATTCACACAACTCGGTTCTCAAAAATGGGTGTATTTAATTCAGGATATTGTAGATAATTACAATAATACAGTTCATTCATCAACAAAATCAAAACCATCGGAAACATTTACAAAATTAGAATATGAAAAGGAGATTAATTTGAGAAAGCCCAAGTTTAAAGTTGGTGATATTGTAAGAATATACAAATGGAAAAGTCATTTTGAGAAAGGTTATACACAAAAATGGACTCATGAATTATTTAAAATCATTGATGTAATGGATACAGTCCCTTGGACCTACAAATTATATGATTTAAATGGAGAAGAAATCTTGGGTTCATTTTACTCGCAAGAATTACAAAAAACACAAGTAAGCAGTTAATACCCTTGAAAATAATAAATAAATAAATAAAATGTAATGGGGATACGTTCTTGAGATCTGTGAACCCCAAACACAGAATCCCTCAACTTTTCAGTTGGGGCTTAACTTTTGTGTGTGTGTACAATGGGGATACGTTCTTGAGATCTGTGAACCCCAAACACAGAATCCCTCAACTTTTCAGTTGGGGCTTAACTTTTGTGTGTACAATGGGGATACGTTCTTGAGATCTGTGAACCCCAAACACAGAATCCCTCAACTTTTCAGTTGGGGCTTAACTTTTGTGTGTACAATGGGGATACGTTCTTGAGATCTGTGAACCCCAAACACAGAATCCCTCAATTTTTCAGTTGGGGCTTAACTTTTGTGTGTGTCTGTATGTGTGTGAGTCATAATAATATACAAACCCTAACCCAACCCCATCCCTAACCCAACCCCATCCCTAACCCAACCCCATCCCCATCCCTAACCCAACCCCATCCCTAACCCAACCCCATCCCTAGCCCAACCCCATCCCTAACCCAACCCCATCCCTAACCCAACCCAACCCCAACCCCATCCCCAACCCAACCCCATCCCCAACCCAACCCCATCCCCAACCCAACCCCATCCCTAACCCAACCCCATCCCTAACCCAACCGCATCCCTAACCCAACCCCATCCCTAACCCAACCCATCCCTAACCCTCACATTCAAAATCCCAACCCTAACCCAACCCCATCCCTAACCCAAACCCACCCTAACCCTCACATTCAAAATCCCACCCTAACCCTAACATAATCTTTGTTTTTCTTCTTTTTAAAATACGTATTTCATTTTTTTTTTTTCCTCTTCTGCCAATTCTGTCTTTCAAGGCTTTCAAGTTTGAAGAAGTAGAAATGGGAAGAAAGAATTTTCCAGCATTTTCTTCCTCGAACTTTCTTGATATTGCTTAAATCAAGCATCATTAAACAAAGAACATTGTTCATTGCTTTAGAATGCAAAGAGTCTCCAAGATGGACCCCACAGGTAGAGTCTCCAAAATAAAACCAACTTTCCAAGTTCCCAAGGTATAACCACATTCCTGTTGAGCCTCCAAGATAGGTATCACATTCCGAGTCATCAAAACAAAACCCCCAATTCCGAGTCTCCAAAAATATAACCATCTTTCCAAGTCTCCAAGGTAAAACCACAATTTTCAGAAATATTGAGGGTTTCCGTGATAAGTCTCACATAGTATAACTGCGGACCATCAGGGAAAACTTCCCTTTCCCAATTTTTTAGGGTTTCTGTGATGTGTCTCACATAGTATAACTGCGGACCATCAGGGAGAATTCCCGTTTCCCAATTTTTTAGGGTTTCTATGATGTGTCTCACATAGTATAACTGCGGACCATCAGGGAGAACTCTCCTTGCCCAAATTTTTAGGGTTTCTGTGATGTGTCTCACATAGTATAACTGCGGACCATCAGGGAGAATTCCCGTTTCACAATTTTTTTGGGTCTCTATGATGTGTCTCACATTGTATAACTGCGGACCATCAGGGAGAACTCCCCTTTCCCAATTTACAGAAATTTGTGGGTCTCCAATGTATGACTTGTATTCTGGCTCATCAAGGTAGAACTTGTTCAGTGGGTTTTGTTTTGATAACTCACAACAAGTATCATGGTAAAACTCTTTTTCAGGATTTTGTGGATCTCCAAGGTATAACTCTTTGGCTGGGTCATCAAGGTAGAACTCGTTCTGGGGGTCTTGGTTGTTCAAAATGTCTTCAAACAAAAAAATAACTTCATCCCAAGTTGTGTTAAAAGCAGAATTTTCATTTTGTATCTCAGATACAATTTCCTGTGAAAGAAAATAACAATGTATTAATTTAATACAATATTTTTATTTGTATAAATCAAGCTCTATGAATATTAAAATAAACTTTGTTAACTCTTACACGAGTCTCATCTAAAAAAAAAAAAAAAAAAAATTAAATAAATAAATAAATAAACAAACTTACCTCCATTGATAAGAGGTTCGAGTTCAGTTCATCAATCTGAAGGTTGAGTTCTACACAGGTAGTAGGACTCCAAGGAATAGCAAAGTTATCCCATTCCATTTCGGCATTGTAGTCCATTCTCAAGTGAAGCAGAAAGCGTGTTTGAAAAAGCCTGTGTGGTCGGTGCCTTTTATAAGAAGGGCTGGGTGTCACATTTCCTGTGGAAATTCCCTGGGCAAACTTGGGCGTGTCTTAACTGGAAATGATGTGATGGAAATTCCCTGAAAATGATGTGATGTCTTACCTGGAAATGATACAATGCTGAAGAGTTTATAAAGTGGGTGGGACTTAACAAAGTGGGTGGGGCTTAGTAAAAGTGGGCGTGGCTTAAAAGTGGGCGGTGCTTACCAAAAAGTGGACGGAGCTTAACAAAAAGTGGGCAGAGCCTACCAAAAAGTGTGTGGCACAGGAGGTGCTCAGACAAGGACGTTGAGGGAGGTTTATCATTTTATTTTAGCTCAGTTAAAATATCTTGATAAAGAACCAAACTCAAACATATACTTTGTTAATATATTAGATGGTGAAGAGAGTTGTAGGAGAATTAAATTATTTCCTACGCATAAACAAATATTTGTAGGATCATTGTTTGAGTGGTCTACGAGATGATCTGCCAGATGATATGTATAAGGCTCAGTGTCAATAGTCGAAGAAGGATCATAGGTCCATAAGGTTAGAAGGATCATAGGTCCTCAAGGGGGGGTGAGAGGGAGCAAATATTCATAGGATCATTGTTTGAGTGGTCTACTAAACAACAATGATCATTGATAGTTAGAGTAAAAGGCCCATAAGACCAAGGGGGGGAAGGAATAGAGGTGTTAAGGGGAAATGAAGAAAAGTGATGGTGAATGGAGATTTGGGGCTGTCCCAGGAACAAAATTTATCATCTACTAATGTGGTCACCATGTGAAAAATACAGTTAAAGGTTCAATCATTCTTCATACTTCAAAAAAATTCCACGACATATCCAGTAATTTTCATCGGGTTGTGACACTTCATTGATAGTCAGGCTGGAAACATATGGAAAACATTTTGAGGCAATGCCAAGAGAAGTGAATGAATATATGAATGATCGTTTTAAGGCCATTTCCCCCCCCTAGAGCCTAGCCTTGCGGGCCCCATGACAATCATGATTCCCTGTTTGAGGCAATGTTTTTATGGCCGGATGCCCTTCCTGATGCCAACCCTTGGTCGCCTCTTACGATGCGCAGGGATACGGTGTACCTATTCTAAATCGGGGTACACACCGTGATCATTCATCCCAGCAAGCTGGTACTCAATTTGCCGACCTCGGAAGGATGACAGGCTGAGTCAACCCCCTGGCGTTAATTCAGCAATCGACCAGGATTCGAACCCAGGATCCTAGGAACCCAAGCCGGCACCCTAACCGCTAAGCCAACACCAGGTTAATGCCAAGAGAAGTATTGACAAAAAAATAAATGCCAAGAGAAGTATTGACAAAAAAAGGAAACTGTGTGATGTTTTATTTTACCTAGAGAAAGCATATGATCAAGTACCAAGAGCATTCTTTGAAAGGGCTCTCAGAAGGTAGCTCATGCCTGAATAAATGGTAAAGGTAGTCATGGGAATGTATTAGAAATTCAAGAACTATGGTAAAGACCAACTTTGGATGCACTAAAATGTTTGAAGTCACATGAGATAACACCCTGGATTACTTTTAAGACTTTTACTGTTTGTAAAAGTGATGGAACAATTACAAAGAAGGAAAGTTTGCAATTAACATTTAAGTTATTGTTTGTTGGTTACAGCATTTAGTACTGAAAATGAAAAAGAAGCAATAGTGATTTTTCAAAAATGGAAAAGTGGAAACATTAATAAAACGAAAGCTATGGTGAGAGGGCGAAGAAAGATAAAGTTTTAAAAATTGGACGATGACCTTGTTCATTGTGCAGAAAAGGAGTTGGAAGGAATTCAATTCAATGTAAGGTGGCAATGTAAGGTTAGAGATGGTTTCACAAGAGGTGCAGTGGTTGCACTCGAAATTTGGTAATTAAAGCTGAGATTTTCACATGTGAAATTTATGAGGATCAATAATTTCGAGAAAAATAACAAAGTAAGAAAAAAAACCTGAGCTCAGATTTTAAAACTTAGTAAAGGTCAAAAGTTTCTCTTACCTTTGAGACATGACAGAGGCATCAAGAGGATCACAATTAGCCATTATGTCAAGGATAATGTCAGCCTGGAATAATTGGAGACAACTAGGTGGTGTCGTGCCATGAAGTACAGAAACATTTCATTATCTGTAAAAGTTAAACTTTATAAAGCCTGTATAAGACGAGTATCAATGTATGGAAGGGAAACGTGGGCAATACATATAAAAGATGTCAAAATAATATGAATAACAGAGATGAGAATAATATGATGGATGGTTTATCTCTGAAAGAAAGAATTCTGATCTCAGAAATCAGGAAGAAATTAAAAATCAATATTAGTGAAGAAAATGAGAGAAGACTGGGTATGGTCATGCGTAACACAGGTCAAAAAAATGAAACTGGAAAGAACGCAATGAAGATTGTGGCAGAATGAAAAAAACGTCATATTGTAGTGCGATGCTACGCGCAGGACTTGCTTACCAAGAAGGGAAGCGGACAACGCAGGTAATAAGAAAGTCTTTATTGGAAGAGCTCCACTGTAGCACCCAGGAGCTCGGGGCTGCGAGCCCCATGTATATCCCGAGGCCACGCCTACCCCTCGGGTGTGGCCAACGCCCACTTGGTGCGCGGAATGATGCCATCACACCAGTGAGCTTTCGTGTCCGCCACACGCGCCCCCCCAGAATTCCCGCGCACCTGGAGGGCCAGTTTGCGGGGCAAACGGATGACCCGGCCGAAGCGCCCTCTGGCGACTGTAGGCGTCCGGGGTGCAGGGATGCCAGCTGGGATGCCTCCGGCTGCACCCGGGATGGGTGCAGGACCGGGGAGCGGCGGGCCTGGGTGGTGCCAGGGGTCCGCCCGCAGGGGGGCGGCCCCGACACGGGGGCCGAGCCACCGGCGGTGGGTGGTCCACGTCGATGTGGGCCGGCCTGAGGCGATCCACTGAGACGCGGTCGGGAGTACCGCCGATCTCCAAGGTGAAATGTTTCACCCCGGTCTCCAGCACGCGGAAAGGCCCGTCGTACGGGGGCCGCAGTGGTGTCCGGTGGGCGTCGTGCCGGACGAAGACGTACTCCGCGGTGCGAAGCTCCGGGGCGACGTGCGTAGGCGGGTGCCCGTGGTGCGCAGTCGGCACCGGGGCGAACCTCCGGGCTGTCTCCTGCAGCGCGAAGCGCGCCTGCGCCGCGGACCATGGTGCCGTGGGGTCGGGGAGAAACTCACCCGGCACCCGCAGCGGTTGTCCGAAGACCAACTCCGCTGCGGATGCGCGCAGGTCGTCCTTGGGCGCCGTCCAGAGGCCCAGCAGGACCCAGGGGAGCCTGTCGACCCAGCCGCCGTCACGGAGGGTGGCCCAGAGCGCGGCCTTCAATGAGCGGTGGAACCGCTTGCACAGGCCATTGGCCTGGGGGTGGTAGGCCGTGGTTCGGTGCAGCTGGACCCCGAGCCCCCGCGCGACCGCCCCCCAGAGCTCCGAGGTGAACTGGGGGCCGCGGTCGGACGAGATGTCCGAGGGGGCGCCGAACCGGGCGACCCAGGTGGCGATGAACGTCTGCGCGACGTCCGCCGCCGTCGTCGCCGCCAAAGGCACAGCCTCCGGCCACCGGGTGGTGCGGTCCACCATTGTGAGGACATGGGTGAAACCCCGCGAGTGGGGCAGAGGTCCCACCAGGTCCACGTGAACGTGGTCGAACCTACGTTCCGGCACCGTAAACGGGGCCGATGGGGCCTGGGTGTGTCGGTGCACCTTCGCGCGCTGGCACGCGAGGCACGTCCTGGGCCAGCCGCGGACGGCCTTCTGGAGGCCATGCCAGACAAACTTGTCGGCGACCAACCTATGGGAGGCCTTCATGCCCGGGTGGGACAGGCCATGGATGGCGTCAAAAACCTGGCGTTCGGGCGGGCGAAGCTGCCGGCTGAAGAACGCCAGCGGTTGCCAGGCACAACGCACCCATTGCTCGTGCACCGCACCAACCGCGTAGTCCGAGGCGTCAGTGGTGAGGGCGATCGGTGCATCGGGCGCCGGGTGCGCGAGCATGGTGGCGTTAGCCAAGGCGAGCTTCGCGCCCGCGAATGCCGCGTCCATCTGCTCGGTCCAGGTAACGTCACCTTTGCCCGGTTTCCCTCGGAGGGCCTCGTGCAAGGGGCGCAGGAGCTGGGCGATGCGGGGGAGGAATCGATGGTAAAAGTTTACCATGCCCAGGAACTCCTGGAGCCCCTTGATCATGCGGGGGGCACGGAAACCCCTTCACCGCCTCCACCTTGGCCGGTAGGGGGACGGCCCCGTGCCTGGTGACGCGGTGCCCCAAAAAGTCGATGTCGGCGACGCCGAACCGGCACTTGGCGGGGTTCACGATGAGGCCATGCTGGCCCAGGCGTTCGAAGAGCGTGCGGAGATGGTGGAGGTGCTCTTCGTGGGGCGCGCTGGCGACGAGGATGTCGTCCAGGTAGACGTACACAAAATCCAAGTCGTGCGAGACGCTGTCCATTAGTCGCTGGAACGCCTGAGCCGCATTCTTCAACCCGAAGGGCATCCGAAGAAATTCTAAAAGTCCGAATGGCGTGATGACCGCCGTCTTCCGGATGTCCTCCGGCCTGATGGGGACCTGATGGTAGCTGCGTATGAGGTCCACCTTTGAAAAGAAGGACATGCCCGCCAACCGGGCGGAGAAGTCCTGAATGTTGGGGACGGGGTAGCGGTCGGGGGTGGTGGCGTCGTTGAGGCGCCGGTAGTCCCCGCACGGTCGCCATCCCCCGCCGGGCTTTGGCACGATGTGGAGCGGTGACGCTCAAGCACTCTCGGAGCGCCGCACGATGCCGAGCCGCTCCAGCGTAGCAAACTCCGCTTTAACTACCGCGAGATTCGTCGGCTCGAGGTGGCGTGCCCGGGCATAGACCGGTGGCCCGGCGGTGGGGATGTGTTGTTCCACCCCGTGCTTGACAGCCCCCGCCGAGAAGGTGGGCCGCGTGAGGGCCGGGAAGCCGGCGAGGAGGCGGGTGAATTCGTCCGCTGCCGGAGGCGTACAGATCAACCTGGCCGGAACCGGACCGGTCAGCAAGCCGCTCGGCGAGCCGCTCGCCGAGCCGCTCCGGGAGCTGCTCAACGAGGCGGGCAGCGCGCAAGCGAGCGAGCTGAACGTCTCGGCCTGGACAAGCCTTCTGTGCTTTATGTCCACCAACAGGCCATTGGCACACAGGAAGTCTGCACCAAGCAGTGCCATAGGCACGTCGGCAGTGGCGAACGACCACCGGAAAACCTGCCCTCCGAACCGCAGAGAGAGGCAGCATTTTCCGTATGTGCATATGGATGTACCGTTGGCAGCAATCAGTGCGGGGCCGCGGCCTGCGGTCTGCTTGTCGGACGTACCGGCGGGAATGACACTCACCTGCGCTCCCGTGTCACACAGGTAACGGCGCCCGGATAAGGTGTCCGTTATGAACAGTAGGCTGTTTGAACAGCCGGCGCTCAGTGCCACTACCGAGGGCCGGCCCGGGCGTTTCCCGACCCGCCGAATGAGCATGGCAGGCGACATTGCCGAGCCTCATGGCCGAACTTGGTGTGAAACCGGCACCAGGCTTGCGGTTTTTTCCGCAAGCGGCGGAGGTGGGCGTGGCGTGGCGTATGCCACTAGGCGCCCGTCGGGTTAGGGGTGAGGGGTGGTCACCCCCAGGAGGCTCAGCGGCCACGCGGTGCGTCGCGTAGTAGGGGTGGTCACCCGCAGGAGGTTCAGCGGCCACGCGGTGCGTCATGTAGTAGGGGTGGTCACCCGCAGCAGTTTTGGGCTCGGAGTAGGGGCGTGCAGCCGCAGCCGCCGCAGCCCCGGGAGCCGCGACGGCCGCACAAACTCACCCGCGTGTCCAAAGCCGCGAAGAACTTGTCGGCCTCGGCAGCGAGAGCTCGGGGTTCCGTTATCACGGAACCAGCCAACGCGAGGTGTACTCGTGCCAGCAGCTGGCGTCGAAATAATGCCCGGAATAGAGAATTCGGGGTTTCGTCGCCCATCAGCGACAGCATATGTTCCATTCGGACCGACGGTCACGTGTCGCCGAGCTCGGGGTGGTCCAGGAGGCGGTCGGCTCTTGCGTCCTCCGTGAGGCCAAACATGGCGAGGAGGAGACGCTTGATCGCCTCGTACCTGTGGTTGGCTGGTGGGTTCCTCAGGACAGACACGACGCGGGCGGCGGTGCCTGGCCCGAGGGAGGCGACCACGTGGAAGTACATGGTCTCGTCGCTCGTGATGCGCCGAAGCCGAAATTGGGCCTCGGCCTGAACGAACCAGACCTCGGCCTGAGCCTCCCAGAACTCAGGGAGTTTGACCACAACTGCGTTGTTTGCCATTGCTATGGCGTATTCGGTTGGTCAGCTACGGCTGATCCAACGTCGAGGTCACCAAATGTAGTGCGATGCTACGCGCACGACTTGCTTACCAAGAAGGGAAGCGGACAACGCAGGTAATAAGAAAGAGTCTTTATTGGAAGAGCTCCACTGTAGCACCCAGGAGCTCGGGGCTGCGAGCCCCGTGTATATCCCGAGGCCACGCCTACCCCTCGGGCGTGGCCAACGCCCACTTGGTGCGCGGGATGATGCCATCACGCCAGTGAGCTTTCGTGTCCGCCACAATATATTCTTTCCAGTTTAATTTTTTGGACCTGCGTTACGCATGACCATACCCGGTCTTCTGGGGAAAACGGTGGAAACAGTGACCTGTCGGAGTAAGTCGTTTGTTACACGTGAAGCTGAGGAGGCAGCGAATGTAATTTATAGACAGGTTAGACATTAATTTTGTAGGCGTAAGCACCTCTTTGTGGGTGCAGCTGCGTGAGGATTTCCCATGAGAGAGGCACATATATATCACATGTGTGTTACAGGGCCATCACAATCTGTCTGGCCAATGTTGTCAACCATGGTGGCACAGTGTGCTGTAGAGCCAGAAATGCCAATGTGCTATTTATTTTTATGGGCACTGCCCCGTGGATGGGACAGCCAGAGGAGAACTCCACCCACGAAGGAAAGATAACAGGAGGAAGAAGAAGCTCATGTGTTTTTAGAGGGAGGAGGAAGCCTCATGTGAAAGGAGAAAAAACAGGAAGTTTACAGAGGAGTTTTGTGAGGAGACATTGATTGTGGCCTTGTCTCTGTGGAATCGACCCAAGCTGGGATCACCCTGTGGTTTTGGAGGGCCTGGAGGAAGAAGATGAACTGCAGACCAGGAGGCTTGAGGCTAAAAACGGCAAAGGAGGCCATGAGGCCTAGTTGAGGAGCTACTCATTGTTTGGCTTCCTGGTGACTGATTTTCGTCATGCTCTTTTTGGCTTTCTGAATCTTTGGTGCTACCGGTACTCGTTGCTGTTGCTGTTGGTGGTAGTTTTAGTTTGTGTTTGGAGTGACTTCGTTACTGACTCGTCTCGCACATGCTTTCCAAAATGGGCTGCATTGAGTCCTGCTTCCACCCTGAACATCATAGAGAAAAGATAAGTCTCGCCTGCTTTATTGTATTGCTGTATGAGTGTGATCTGTGGCACCCAGTGGATTACGTTTTAAGCTGTATTCCTCATCATTGTATATAACTTCATGTGTTTCCATTCACCTCTTTGTGACCTTTTTGATTCATTTGGTTTGTACCGTTTATTATTAGTGTCTTGTCTTGTCTTGTCTTCCCTTTCCCTGTACTTTTTATATACAAAATAAAGTCTGTTTTTATGTCTGTGAATAGCATATCTCAAAAGGTCGTGCATGGATTCACACAAAATTTGATGGAGAGGTTGGGTATGTCACATGATGAAATGATTAGATTTTGGTGAAGATCCGGATCCAGAAATGGATCGGAGAATTATTTAAGTAATTCTCCACCATTGAGAGATGGGGCAAGAAATTATATATAGCACAATATCTCAAAAAGTTATGGACGGATTCGAACGAAACTTGGTGGACTGGTTGTGTGTGTGACAAGGACAAATTCATTCAATTTTAGTGAAGATCCGAAGCCGGATCCGGTTACAATTATTTTTAAAAATTTTTAAAAGTGATTCGTCATTGAGTGATAATGGCCAAAAACTATATATAGCATGATATTTCAAAAAATTGTGGACGACTTATGTCGAAACTTGGCGGATGAGTTGGGTAGGTGAGAATAACAAGCCAAATAGATGTTGGTTAAGGTCCGGATCCAATTATGACCCAGCAGTAGTTTATAAAGAGTATATCCGGATCAGTAGTTTTGAAAGCTCCACAATTCCACCATGTGATAGGGTAATACCTAGTAGGTTTATTGTAACATCAAATTAATCCTGGAATCCACACATTACACAAATAGCTAAGTCTCCCTTAAAGAAACTGGGAGTCCTGTTCAGATGTCGAAGATTCTTCTCCTCCCAACAGTTGGTTCAACTATATAATGGATTGATTCACCCTTGTGTAGAGAGAGTACCGCTCTCACATCTGGGGAGGTTCTAGCTCCACGTACTTACTGGAAATAATTGAATCCAAAGCAATCCAACTTATCAACTCTCCCAATCTGACCTCAAAGCTCGACCCGCTCTAATTACGCCGCAAAGTTTGCTCTCTTTCTCTTTTCTACAGATATTACCTAAAGGTTTCTGCTCCCAAGAACTTTCTGCTTGTGTACCTCCGCCATTAGTGAAACCACGGAATACTTGACGAGCCGCTACATCGCATGATTATTGTGTGGCCATTGGCAACTCAAGGGTGGGTCGTTATGATGTTTGTTTCTGCCAAACTGCCACTGCCACTGCCACTGCCAAAACTCTGGAAACCTTTGCATTCCCATGTCTTTCCAAACACTTACGACCTTCCCCTTTTCAAAAGTAGATTTTTTACTTCCTCAAAAACTCTTGGACTATTCTCTCTTTCTTCACTTTTCTATCAATGCAGCTTTTTATTGATGGACTGGCCTTGATGAGGACTATATAGTCCATGACTGGAGCCTTCATCATAAATAAACTGTTTAGCCTGCCAGAGGTATGCTCTCTACAGACTGCCATTCTAGTTTACAAATGTTGTTGTTCAAACTTCATCGATGTACTCACATAGGAATGGTACAGTACTGTACAAACTTTATAGATCTAACGTTTTAGATCATACATCGTCAAATGTGTCTTGTGGCCCCACCCCTATCAGGCTGATTGACAATCTTTTTGCCCACCCCTCTTGGTACTTCATTCTCCAATGCGTAAATATGCAGTTACGCCTACTTTTCGTGGAATCCTTTCAAGTTATGAAAATTTTGAGGTATTATGCACCTTCCCACTGTAACATGCAGTAGATTCGCATTTGAACAAAGTACTGAGCTTAACCCAACTTTGATTTACTGTCCAAAAAGAAGAATTACAAACAGGTTATTTTTCTTCTGTTAATTTTGTAGTTCAACAATGCTGTCCAAACGTTGACCCTTTGCGTGCTGCTGTCGCAGATTTGTAACAAGATGAAATTAAAAAAAAAAAGTGTTTGGTGAAAATTTTGAAAAAATACAAGATGCAGCACACAAAGGGTTCATGAGTGTTATGTTATTTGATGTGAAACCCCCCACAGCCAACTGACTGGTAGGTACTTTCATCAGTTTACAAGTTTGTTTCTTGGTACATTTTCTTTTTTGAGCAATTGTGTGTCATCCCTACATAGGAAGTCGTCCGACTTCATGATATATCGTCAATTCAATTTGAAGTTTGATACCAGATTTCAAATTGGTGACTATTTTATGCGATTATATAAATTCATGAAAATGACAAAAAAAATATCGTCTTCTCATAGCAACTTCAAAATCATTTTCACAGAAAACAGCACATTAATGAAGAGTAGCTTGTCCTTTGAGTCGATAAAGTCTTGTTGCATTGTCCTCTGTTGTCTGCATTTGTTTTCCACTAGGGCATGCCCGTACTATATATAAGCTAGGACGTGCCCGTACGTGGGTGCCCGTTCCTTGCCAAAAAAAAAAAAAAAAAAAAATTTGTGTAGGGGTGTGTGTGTGTAAACATCCTAGGGCGTGCCCGTACGTGGGTGCAAAAAAACATGCGTGCAAACAACAACAACAAAAAAAAACTTTGAAACCACGTGGCAGTAACGACCACAGAACCCCCCCCTCTATTTACATGAATGGTTTGGTCCATTCGCAACGACCACAGAACCCCCCCCTCTATTTACATGAAATGGTTTGGTCCAAAGCGAACGGCTTGCGGTGTTTGGTAAAGAAATCGCCATAGCTCGGTAACTACTTGTCCGATTAATTTCAAACCTTGAAAAGGCACATCCTCGGGTCCCCAGCAATATACCTGGCAAGTTTCAAGTATATCGGACCGGTAGTTGTCGAGAAACAGCGGTCACAGACAAACATACACACATACACACATACAAACACACATACACACATACACACAGAGATTAATGGAATTATAGATAGATGACTAAGCAGAAGCTTCCACACACTACAATTGAGTAGTGATCTGTCCAGGATTACTTCTTGCCCTGGAAACATTTTCAACTTTTCACAAGTGTCTCACCTCTCGATGAAGCCTATTGGCTCAACCACCATCATATTAGTTGAGCGGCTGTGAGGATATTGGGGAATTAATGTCCTCACATTTGAACTGTCTAGTCTGAGTTCAATTCCCAACTCAATTATAAACAGTCATCCCAGTGCTTTACAGCCGTGCCATCATATCGACAGTGCACTCTCTTGCCAATGCATGTTAAGCTTTCAGAGTATCATGTGAGCTAACAAGGTTTGAAAAGAGTAGGCTATTGTGTGCCAGAAGTCTGTCTACATTCATAATTCCTGACCTCATCTGGCCCTGGAATAAAATAGACACCTGTTTTTGCACATAAATACAGACTTGGCATTTAATATGGAATAATTTTTTTGTGGGGGTGAACTTACTTTTCAAGATGACTTAGAACCAAAAGTTCATTGGAATTATGTTGAAATTATTCTAGATTTTGTTAATGTGACCTTTAAAAGAAACAAAAACCACATTTGACATTTCGAAGCAAATAAATTGATCCTTGAAAGTGATATAAACTGATATCGAACTCAATTCACAGACAGTACTGTGTTAAACTTCTGTACGTTTTCCAGAAGTATCTCTTTATTTAGCACATTAGCCAAAAAAAATTTCAACAAAAACAAAAGCTAAATTATGACTGGGATTACGGACAGTCAAATTACAGTTCAGTACTTCGTGTAACCCCCACTAGCATTCAGGAGAGCACGTACATGTCGAGGCATGCTGTTCACGAGATTTGCCAAGGTTTGGACAGGAATCGCTTGCCATGCAGTGACAATAGTCTGCTGCAATTCACGCACAGAGGCAGGCTGCTGGTCCAAGTTGTCGATTTGACGCGTTAATTCTGCCCACAACTTCTCTATCGGATTCATATCCGGGGACATGGCAGGCCACTCCATATGCTCTACACCACGGTCAGCAAGAAAATGTTGGATCATGCGAGCACGATGAGGCCGTGCATTGTCATCTTGGAAGACAAAGTTTCCTTGAAAGGCTGCACGAGCAAATGGAAGCAATGTTTCTTCCAGAATGGCCCTGTACTTGAACTGGCTCAGGTTTCCATTCAGAACAACCAGGTCAGTTTTGCCCCCTGCATGAAAAGCAGCCCAAACGGTCACCCCACCACCTCCAGCTTGGACTCTTGGCACTATACAATCTTCGTTGTGGGCTTCATGCACTTGTCTGTGCACTTGGACGCGGCCATCTTGACGATAGACCAGAAATCTAGACTCGTCACTGAAGGTCACGTGATTCCAGTGTCCTGGCTGCCATTGAGGGTGCTCTCTGGCCCACTGCAATCGGCGCTGGCTGTGTTGTCTGGTCAGGCGTGGCTTTCTCAGGGGACGCCTGGCACGATAGCCTACTTGAACCAGTCGTTGGTTGACTAGCCTTCTGGATACAGGCACATTTGTCAGTTGCTGCCACTCAGCCCTAAGCCGATTAGCTGACTTGGTATGGCCATTGCAGACTAACCGGTGCAGCTGGCGATCATCTCTCCTTGTGGCTCTGCGTGGATGTCTTGGCCTCGGTATTGGAGTAGGGACACCCCTCTGAGCATTTCGTTTCAGGGTCTTTGACACCTGACCTCGAGTGATGCCATACTGCCGAGCAATAGCACGCTGTTTCATGCCAGAATTTCGTAAAGCCACCACTCCATGACAAACAGCATTGTCAAGTTGACGGACCATCTCCAGAGGAAGCGGCAATAACTTTTGTAGACATGCAGCAGTTGTTTTCCACTAATACAGAACGCAACAACCCTTATATACCCGATTGTGAAGCCAATCGTCAAATGTACCTGTCCTTACATTTTGTCACGCCACCTGTGATATAATCCTGTTTTTGTTTTTTTTTCTTTCTTTTTTTTTGTATACTGAATCGAGGCTGTTGTTGACTTCTTGCTGCGAAAGACAATCAGTGACATGATTCTTTCAACAAAGACATCACCGAAGGGTAAAGGAAACTCACCAGATTGATATACTGAGTTCAGAAAGTAAACCCAAGTCAAGAAAAAAATATATTCCTTATTAAATGCCAAGTCTGTATAACCTACTAGTAGATATACAACAGTTGAAATCTTCAAAAGTCACATAACAAACTAGTTGCACTCAATTATTAGAATATGAGTATATGAAAAAAAATGTTCACAACATGTAAATATTTTCAACATATCTGCCTGTATAAATAATAATTATGACTCCATTTTTAGATGTCTTATATTATTAGTTCATGCCACTTTGTGATTCATTGTTGCAGTGCTTCACTCTGTAATTTAGGCTCGGCATATAATCCATAATTTGTTACATTGTTGCTCAAACAATCTGCGTGTAAATGCACTTTTGTTATGAATGTTTGATTTAGTCACGGGCAAATATCACTCGCTGTGACACACACACACTCACACACACACTAAATTTCTCCGAAATAACCTCATAGAGTGAGTGGGTCCCGGTATCTGACCGTCCATACATACGTACGTCCGTTAACATTTGACTAAAACATCTTCTCCTCCAAACTACCCAACTGATATGGACCGAATTTGGTACGATGCATCAGTGCAGCAAGGTCTCATGGGATTGTTCTCCCCATCCGGATGCACCCCCTATAAAGGGTGTAAAAGGGGGGTTTGCCCCAAATATTGGCATTTCATTCAAAATCTTATTCTCAGAAACTGCCAGACAGATCCAGACCAAACTGGCTGTGCGTCATAGTTGAAGGGGATTTAATCAAATCCATATCCTGACGGGGGCAGCAGTGTTATACTGTGACCTATTTCCCTGGCGGCTGGTTGTCTGGGTTTGAGAAACTGTTGACAATATTTCATGTTTGGCCTTGGCAAAACATTCTTTCCGAATGAGGCTTATTCTGCCCTGTCAACTTTGTATAGGTTCCCCTTAGGGCGGCAGTCTGTGTCGGGAATGGATGAACATGAGGGTGGCCCTTATTTTTGAAAGTTTGAAATGTTACGCTCTCACCATCTACAACCTGTCCATTTGCCCTAATCATAAACCAGGCCAAATGTCAGCTACATATATAAATATTTAGAGGTAGTCCAGCATCCTTGAACATCCCCCCCCTTTCGGCCATGTGATTGAGGTCACGTAACACTAAAAACACATATCACAGATAATACAGTATGTATCACAGAAATAAATAAACACCGTTTGATAAAACATACTTATGAATAATTATCACATCTCTGGACTAGAAATATAAATAAATAAAAAAATATATATATATATATAAAATCCTGATTCTTGAAGGTGCCTGGACTATCTCTAAATATAAACAGACTTGTACGAAATTTTGCTTGCAGTGTTTCTATCCCAAAATGGATCACATTTAGGCCATGAGAACATTCAAATTAACATTTTAAAATTTTCACCCCGTTTACGGGCCACCCTAATGAACACGGGACGTTGTTTTGAGTTCCTTGATATTTGAAGGAAGTATATTAAGCCGACTACGGTTTGTGGCTCGCTGAGATGTTGGGGCCGGATGTGGAGGACCATGATGTTTAATATGGTGTTACTAGCTTACACGCCATGCCAACATCTTCCAGGCATGTATTCTTATCTATAATAAATCTCTTGTACACTGTCCGAGTTCAACAAGGTGCTTATTAAACCCACGACATAGTGACCATGCCAAAACCTGAAGTTATGCTCCTCATGGACATATCTCCCTTGGAAAGTGGGCCATGGGCTCCGTCATATTCACAAAAAAACACATTTTTCTCAAACTACATGCTCGATTATGGACCAAATTTGGTACTATACATCAGAACATTAAGGTCTCGTGTTTTCGTGCTCCCAATCCGGATCCGCCTCCGATAAGATGCTGCAAAGGGGGAGGAGGCTACACCTCAAATTCAGGTAATTTATTTATAATTCTTCTCAGAAACCATGGAGAAATAGCCATCAGTCCCCCATGGGGCTATTCATTAAAGTATAAATAATACAAATATTTTAAGAGCCAACACAAGGTGCAAAAACACAAACCTTTTACTTTATTGTTATTCCACCATTTAAACTTTTAAACAGCACTTAGTAGTTAAAGTGTTGACCACTTTCATAACAGGAAATATGTCAACACTATCTTTGTATTAGTTGTGAGAGATTGTGATTTTTTTTCTTATTTTCTGTTATATTACCCCCCTGTAGACCCTCTTCGTCCACAATCTTTTAATGCCATGAACAAACGTTGGTACAGTGCCTTCAGAAAGTATCTACACCCCTTGCCTTTTTCACATTTTGTTGTGTTACAGTCTGAATTTAAAATGGATTGAATTGAGATATTTTTTGTCACTAATATACACATAATAACCCATAAAGTCCAAGTGGATTTAAAAAAAAAAAATTTTTTTTCCGAAATAATTAAAAATGAAATACAGAGATATCGAATTTACAAAAGTATTCAACCTCTTTGCTATGACACTCCAGATTGAGCTCAGTCATCTGTCATCTCCAAATTGAGCTCATCATCCATATACAACTTCCTTTGATCATCCTTGAGATGTCTCCACAACTTGATTGGAGTCCACCTGTGGCCATTTCAATTGATTGGACATGACTTAGAAAAAAAACCTTTCTGTATAAGGTCCACAGTTGACAGTGCATGTCAGAGCAGAAACTCTACCGTGAAGTCAAAGGAACTGTCCGTAGAACTCCGAGAGAATTGTGAGTAGGCATAGATCTGGGGAAGTGTATGAAACAATTATACCCTTGATGAAAGTGATGAAAGTTCCCAAGAGCACAGTGAGCTCCATCATTAGGAATTGGAAAGGATATGGAACTACCCAGACTCTTTCTCGAGCTGGCCAACTGACCAAACTGAGCAACCTGACAAGAAGGACCTTCATCAGGGAGGTGACCAAGAACCCAATGGCCACTCTGACAGAACTACAGAGTTCCTTGGCTGAGATGGGAGAACCTATCAGAAGGACAAGTCTCTGCAGCACTTCATAAATCTAGGCGTTATGGCAGGGTGGCCAGATGGAAGCCTCTTCTGAGAAAAAGGCACATAACAGCGTGCCAGAAGTTTGCAGTTTACCAAAGGGGATTGCCTGTGTTATTTTTAGCTCACCTGGAATGAAGTTCCGGGGAGCTTATGCTATGGCGCGTCGTCCGTCTGTCAGTCGTCCATCCGTCAGTCCGTCCGTCAGCCCGTAAACACATGCAACTTCTCCGCAACCACTGATGGGATTGTGACCAAACTTGGCACAAATTATATTTGTTATGTTGTGACTAAAGTTTGTTCACGACATAAAAGTTGGCGTCTCAGGGGGTCTACCAGGGGTCAAAGTGGATCCACGTTTGACCCCCCAAAATAGGAATTTTCCTTTTTCCTCTGAAACTACACACTATTTCGATGAAACTTGACCACAACCTTCATCACCTGTGATGTCCCAAAGTTTGTTCACGGCATTAAAAAAAAATCTGGCGCTGAGGGGGTCTACAGGAGGGGTGGGGCAGGTTGTCTCCCAAAATAGGTATTTGTTTTCTTCTCAGAAACTACACACGCAAGTTTGATGAAACCTGACCACAACCTTCATCACCCGTGGTGTACCAATGTTTGTTCACTGCATTAGAAGGGTCAGGGTCTACAGGGGTGGGGTGTTACTCTCCAAAATAGGTATTTTTTGTTTGAAAATATATTTTTGATTGTTTAAATTCTGATTACGTTATTATGATTCTGCATGCTGCCCTGTCTTCCAGCAACCATTGAAATTGGTGTAAATTATCGTGGTACTGTTTAAAATACCTTTAGTCGGTGTAGTCTACTTTCTTATTCTACCAGGTGAGTGCCCAGGGCCAGAATGGATTTTTGCCCCTATTGCCTCTATTTTTGTCCTTCTCAAACTCGTCTCTTTTTTATTGAATGAATTATATTATTACCTTAAACAGCCTGCCCGTTATCTTTTCCAACCTTGTCACATTAGAATTGGACTGGTTTGAGTATTTCCTTAGATTACCTTGTGTTAATCCTGGTTTGGGCACAAGCATGATATTTGATCATGCCGAAGTGCAGAGTGCTTCGCTCACCATATATGTCTGACAGAATGGCGCAGAATTAGCACAAAATGCTTTGAGTTGTCTGGTATGATTAGATTTTTGACCTAACTTTAAACTGTGGGATTAGTGTTTCATAGGCAGAACTTTGCATCACAAAGTCTACCATCCTTTGGTGCGAGGATGTTAATTTGAGGAGCCATCTGCTAGCATTAGTTTGTGGACATTAAATAACATGTGTCTTTCATGAAGAGTATATGAGCTATTTATTGCCTTGAGTTTCTCAAAATCTTAATTTATATCAAAGTCCAAATTGCTTCCCTGACTCTCAACTAATCCACACTTAGCAAATGTGGTGAGTATGCCAAATACACTCCAGCATGATTTGCAGGAAGCCTTTGTAATGCAGAAAACTGAAATAGGCTGGTGGTGATCAGAAAGATCTGCATGGTAGCAAGCTCGTCACCTTATCTTACTAAAGCCAAATACTTCTGTTGCAGTAAATAACTACACCGGACTTGGTAGAGAC